>NC_092088.1:83366990-83389490 GCF_045679555.1 Salvelinus alpinus | reverse complement strand
AACCTGGAGTGTGGTTAGACTCACATGCTCACAGTGAGTTACTAAGTTACACTAGCTTGTTAACATCTCCTAACCTGGAGTGTGGTTAGACTCACATGCTCACAGTGAGTTACTAAGTTACACTAGCTTGTTAACATCTCCTAACCTGGAGTGTGGTTAGACTCACATGCTCACAGTGAGTTACTAAGTTACACTAGCTTGTTAACATCTCCTAACCTGGAGTGTGGTTAGACTCACATGCTCACAGTGAGTTACTAAGTTACACTAGCTTGTTAACATCTCCTAACCTGGAGTGTGGTTAGACTCACATGCTCACAGTGAGTTACTAAGTTACACTAGCTTGTTAACATCTCCTAACCTGGAGTGTGGTTAGACTCACATGCTCACAGTGAGTTACTAAGTTACACTAGCTTGTTAACATCTCCTAACCTGGAGTGTGGTTAGACTCACATGCTCACAGTGAGTTACTAAGTTACACTAGCTTGTTAACATCTCCTAACCTGGAGTGTGGTTAGACTCACATGCTCACAGTGAGTTACTAAGTTACACTAGCTTGTTAACATCTCCTAACCTGGAGTGTGGTTAGACTCACATGCTCACAGTGAGTTACTAAGTTACACTAGCTTGTTAACATCTCCTAACCTGGAGTGTGGTTAGACTCACATGCTCACAGTGAGTTACTAAGTTACACTAGCTTGTTAACATCTCCTAACCTGGAGTGTGGTTAGACTCACATGCTCACAGTGAGTTACTAAGTTACACTAGCTTGTTAACATCTCCTAACCTGGAGTGTGGTTAGACTCACATGCTCACAGTGAGTTACTAAGTTACACTAGCTTGTTAACATCTCCTAACCTGGAGTGTGGTTAGACTCACATGCTCACAGTGAGTTACTAAGTTACACTAGCTTGTTAACATCTCCTAACCTGGAGTGTGGTTAGACTCACATGCTCACAGTGAGTTACTAAGTTACACTAGCTTGTTAACATCTCCTAACCTGGAGTGTGGTTAGACTCACATGCTCACAGTGAGTTACTAAGTTACACTAGCTTGTTAACATCTCCTAACCTGGAGTGTGGTTAGACTCACATGCTCACAGTGAGTTACTAAGTTACACTAGCTTGTTAACATCTCCTAACCTGGAGTGTGGTTAGACTCACATGCTCACAGTGAGTTACTAAGTTACACTAGCTTGTTAACATCTCCTAACCTGGAGTGTGGTTAGACTCACATGCTCACAGTGAGTTACTAAGTTACACTAGCTTGTTAACATCTCCTAACCTGGAGTGTGGTTAGACTCACATGCTCACAGTGAGTTACTAAGTTACACTAGCTTGTTAACATCTCCTAACCTGGAGTGTGGTTAGACTCACATGCTCACAGTGAGTTACTAAGTTACACTAGCTTGTTAACATCTCCTAACCTGGAGTGTGGTTAGACTCACATGCTCACAGTGAGTTACTAAGTTACACTAGCTTGTTAACATCTCCTAACCTGGAGTGTGGTTAGACTCACATGCTCACAGTGAGTTACTAAGTTACACTAGCTTGTTAACATCTCCTAACCTGGAGTGTGGTTAGACTCACATGCTCACAGTGAGTTACTAAGTTACACTAGCTTGTTAACATCTCCTAACCTGGAGTGTGGTTAGACTCACATGCTCACAGTGAGTTACTAAGTTACACTAGCTTGTTAACATCTCCTAACCTGGAGTGTGGTTAGACTCACATGCTCACAGTGAGTTACTAAGTTACACTAGCTTGTTAACATCTCCTAACCTGGAGTGTGGTTAGACTCACATGCTCACAGTGAGTTACTAAGTTACACTAGCTTGTTAACATCTCCTAACCTGGAGTGTGGTTAGACTCACATGCTCACAGTGAGTTACTAAGTTACACTAGCTTGTTAACATCTCCTAACCTGGAGTGTGGTTAGACTCACATGCTCACAGTGAGTTACTAAGTTACACTAGCTTGTTAACATCTCCTAACCTGGAGTGTGGTTAGACTCACATGCTCACAGTGAGTTACTAAGTTACACTAGCTTGTTAACATCTCCTAACCTGGAGTGTGGTTAGACTCACATGCTCACAGTGAGTTACTAAGTTACACTAGCTTGTTAACATCTCCTTACCTGGAGTGTGGTTAGACTCACATGGTCACAGTGAGTTACTAAGTTACACTAGCTTGTTAACATCTCCTAACCTGGAGTGTGGTTAGACTCACATGGTTTAGCACTTGACCACATGGGCTGCATCCCAAATGACTCCATAGTCCATATATAGTCGCTACTTACCAGGGCCCATAGCTCTCTGGTCAAAATTGGTGTACTTTATAGGGAATAGGGGGCCATTTGTGACACATCCATGCTCTTTGTACTGAGTCTGTACTTTGTTGGAGTGATATAAGGACGTGTCTAACAGTAGTGCGCCCTGGTCTGTGGTGTGTAATGAGGAGCAACCAGATACTGCACTTGATGCATTTATGAAACGACTTATTCCAGTTACCAATAAGCACGCACCCATTAAGAAAATGACTGTAAAAACTGTTATATCCCCTTGGATTGATGAGGAATTGAAAAATTGTATGGTTGAGAGGGATGAGGCAAAAGGTATGGCAATTAAGTCTGGCAGCCCAACTGATTGGCAAACGTTCTGCAAATGTATAAATCATGTGACTAAACTAAATAAAAAGAAGAAGAAACTACACTATGAAACAAAGATAAATTATATAAAGAATGATAGTATAAAGCTTTGCGGCATCTCAAATTAAATTTTTTGGGAAAAAAGCCAACTCTCGGCTCCATTTATTGAATCAGATGACTTTTTCAGTGGCAAGATAAGCAAACTTAGGGATGACATCCCAGCGACAAACGCTGACACCACCCATCCATGTATATCGGACCAAATTATGAAAGACAAGAATAGTACTTTTGAATTCTGTAAAGTCAGTGTGGAAGAGGTGAAAAACATTATTGTTGTCTATCAACAATGACAAGCCACCAGGGTCTGACAATCTAGATGGAAAATTACTGAGGATAATAGCAATATTATAACAATATTGCCACAATGGAAATAAGTCCCAGACTTTATTGTGTGTTATCCTCAAGGATTTTATTCATGGGCATGCATGGCTTTTTCAAGTTTTATGTGTGCTTGTTTTTTAAAAATGGTTAAATTAATAAACTAAACTAAAACTAAACACTCCTATTTGCCACATCTTCAATTTAAGCCTACAAGAGATGGTGTTCCCTCAGGCCTGGAGGGCTTTACTACCCAAGAATAGTAAAGCCCCTTTACTTGCTCAAATAGCTGACCAATCAGCCTGTTACCAACCCTTAGTAAACTTCTGGAAAAAATTGTGTTTGACCAGATACAATGCTATTTTACAGTAAACAAATTGACAACAGAATTTCAGCATGCTTATAGGGAAGGACACTCAACAAGCACAGCACTTACACAAATGACTGATAAAATGATTGTGGGGGCTGTCTTGTTAGACTTCAGTGCAGCTTTTGACATTATCGATCATAGTCTGCTGCTGGAAAAACGGATGTGTTATGGCTTTACATCCCCTGCTATAATGTGGATAAAGAGTTACTTGTCTAACAGAACACAGAGGGTGTTCTTTAATGGAAGTCTATCAAATATAATCCAGTTAGAATCAGGAATTCCCCAGGGTAGCTGTTTAGGCCCCTTGCTTTTTAAAAATATTACTAACGACATGACACTGACTTTGATTAAAGCCAGAGTTTCTATGTATGTGAATGACTCAACCCTACAGTGACTGAAATGACTCAACACTAAACAAAGAGCTGCAGTATTTCTAAAATTAAAAACATTGTATTTGGAACAAAACACTCACTAAACCCTAAACCTCACCTATATCTTGTAATAAATAATGTGGAAATTGAACAATTTGAAGTGAGTAAACTGCTTGGAGTAACACTAGATTGTAAACTGTCATGGTCAAAATATATTGATGCAGTAGTAGCTAAGATGGGGAGAAGTCTGTCTATAATAAAGCGCTGCTCTGCCTTCTTAACAACACTATCAACAAGGCAGGTCCTACAGGCCCTAGTTTTGTTGCACCTTGACTACTGTTCAGTTGTGTGGTCAGGTGCCACAAAAAAGGACTTAGGAAAATTGCAAACAGTACTACATAGAGCCATGATTACATGGAACTCTATTCCACATCAAGTAACTGACGCAAGCAGTAAAATTTGATTTAAAAAACAGATTAAAAAACACGTTTTGGAACAGCGGGGACTGTGAAGCAACACAAACATTGGCACAGACACATGCACACACACACACACACACACACACACACACACACACACACACACACACACACACACACACACACACACACACACACACACACACACACACACACACACACACACACACACACACACACACACACACACACACACACACACACACTCTCACACACACACACACACACACACACACACACACACACACACACACACACACACACACACACACACACACACACACAATACATACACATGGATTTAGTACTGTAGATATGTGGTAGTGGTGGAGTAGGGGCCTGAGGGCACATGGTGTGTTGTGAATTTATTGTAATGTTTTAAAATTGTATAAACTGCCTTAATTTTGCTGGACCCAGGAAGAGTAGCTGCTGCTTTGGCAGCAGGTAATGGGGATCCATAATAAATACAAATACAAATACGAAGTCCTGCCAATCCATTAAAGTGTGATCCAGTAATTTCACTTAAGTTAATTGCTGAACAGTCTACTATCTCTCTGTCTCTCTATTTCTCTGTCTCTCTTTCTGATCTATTGTGACTTCGTTGGGTCGACTGTGTGAGAGACAGCGAGTCAATATGGTGTATTTGTGGTCATATCAGGAGCTGGTGGTGATGGGAGCTCCAGGATCATACTACTGGACAGGAACAGTTAAGGTCTACAACCTGACCTCCAACACCTTCTACAACCCCAAAAAAGAAGACATCGACTCACACAGATACAGTTATCTAGGTATGTATCCTGTCTTTGTTTAGTTTACCCAATCAATCACATTCATATGCAGCCTTTTTACATCAACCGTTTGACAAGTAAGGCTTTACAGTAACACGGCATATACTACCAAAGAGCAACAGTAAATTATCACATTTGACCAACTCTGTCTGGCTGTTTGACCGACTCTGTCTGTCTGTTTGACCGACTGTAACTGTCGGTTTGACCGACTCTGTCTGTCTGTTTGACCGACTGTAACTGTCGGTTTGACCGACTCTGTCTGTCTGTTTGACCGACTGTAACTGTCGGTTTGACCGACTGTAACTGTCTCTGTTTGACCGACTGTAACTGTCGGTTTGACCGACTCTGTCTGTCTGTTTGACCGACTCTGTCTGTCGGTTTGACCGACTCTGTCTGTCGGTTTGACCGACTCTGTCTGTCGGTTTGACCGACTCTGTCTGTCGGTTTGACCGACTGTAACTGTCTGTTTGACCGACTCTGTCTGTCTGTTTGACCGACTGTAACTGTCTGTTTGACCGACTCTGTCTGTCTGTTTGACCGACTCTGTCTGTCGGTTTGACCGACTGTAACTGTCTGTTTGACCGACTCTGTCTGTCTGTTTGACCGACTGTTACTGTCTGTTTGACCGACTCTGTCTGTCTGTTTGACCGACTGTAACTGTCTGTTTGACCGACTCTGTCTGTCTGTTTGACCGACTGTAACTGTCTGTTTGACCGACTCTGTCTGTCTGTTTGACCGACTCTGTCTGTCTGTTTGACCGACTCTGTCTGTCTGTTTGACCGACTCTGTCTGTCTGTTTGACCGACTCTGTCTGTCTGTTTGACCGACTCTGTCTGTCGGTTTGACCGACTGTAACTGTCGGTTTGACCGACTGTAACTGTCGGTTTGACCGACTGTAACTGTCGGTTTGACCGACTGTAACTGTCTGTTTGACCGACTGTAACTGTCTGTTTGACCGACTGTAACTGTCTGTTTGACCGACTGTAACTGTCTGTTTGACCGACTCTGTCTGTCTGTTTGACCGACTGTAACTGTCTGTTTGACCGACTGTAACTGTCTGTTTGACCGACTCTGTCTGTCTGTTTGACCGACTGTAACTGTCTGTTTGACCGACTCTGTCTGTCTGTTTGACCGACTGTAACTGTCTGTTTGACCGACTCTGTCTGTCTGTTTGACCGACTGTAACTGTCTGTTTGACCGACTGTAACTGTCTGTTTGACCGACTGTAACTGTCTGTTTGACCGACTGTAACTGTCTGTTTGACCGACTCTGTCTGTCTGTTTGACCAACACTTTACAGGCTATGCTGTGACTACTGGACACTTCTCCTCTCCTAACATCATAGATGTGGCTGCAGGAGCTCCACAACACAGTGGAGGGGGGAAAGTATGTACTGGAATGTTATATCTTTGTTGTGTTATTGCATTGGTGTGGTACATACCTGTACTGAGTACCTGTAACATACATACCTGTCCTGTGCACCTGTAACAATCATACCTGTCCTGTGCACCTGTAACAATCATACCTGTCCTGTGTACCTGTAACATACATACCTGTACTGAGTACCTGTAACATACATACCTGTACTGAGTACCTGTAACATTCATACCTGTACTGAGTACCTGTAACATACATACCTGTACTGAGTACCTGTAACATACATACCTGTACTGAGTACCTGTAACATACATACCTGTACTGAGTACCTGTAACATACATACCTGTACTGAGTACCTGTAACATACATACCTGTCCTGTGCACCTGTAACAATCATACCTGTCCTGTGTACCTGTTACAATCATACCTGTCCTTTGTATCTGTAACATATATACCTGTACTGAGTACCTGTAACATTCATACCTGTACTGAGTACCTGTAACGTATATACCTGTACTGTGTACCTCTAACGTACATACTTGTACTGTGTACCTGAAACGTACCAGTATTTTAACTCTGTTGACTCCTTTCCCTCCAGGTTTACATATTCAGAATCGATGGTGTGTCTTTGGTGAAGATCTTTCAAGCCTCAGGGACAATGGTTTGTGTCTGAAGGTTCACAGTTAGCTACTATGCTTTTTAACCATTACTACATAAGTGACATATTGTTGTTTATTTACCAGTGTGTCGGTAGTAATCACTCTTAATATATGCCATTTAGCAGACACTTTTACCCAAAGTGACTTAGTCATGCGTCATTCGTTTTACAGATGGGTGGTCCCGGGAATCTAACCGACTTCCTTGGCATTACAAGCACCATGCTTTACCGACTGAGCTACAAAGAACTACCGTTCACTTCAAGCATCTGTTAGCATTCTCTGTTATCAGAAATAACATAGGGCTACACTTGAGTGATAATGGACACATGCCTTGTCTTGTTCTAAAAAGCATGCTCAATGGAGAGTCTCTAATGTTAATCTGGGTCTGGGAACCAGGCCCCATGTGTTGTAGAGTACACATAGCTGGTGTAGATGAAACATGGCAGGCTGCTAGTTCATAGCTGGTGTAGATGAAGCATGGCAGGCTGCTAGTTCATAGCTGGTGTAGATGAAGCATGGCAGGCTGCTAGTTCATAGCAGGTGTAGATGAAGCATGGCAGGCTGCTAGTTCATAGCAGGTGTAGATGAAGCATGGCAGGCTGCTAGTTCATAGCAGGTGTAGATGAAGCATGGCAGGCTGCTAGTTCATAGCTGGTGTAGATGAAGCATGGCAGGCTGCTAGTTCATAGCTGGTGTAGATGAAGCATGGCAGGCTGCTAGTTCATAGCTGGTGTAGATGAAGCATGGCAGGCTGCTAGTTCATAGCTGGTGTAGATGACGCTTGGCAGGCTGCTAGTTCATAGCTGGTGTAGATGACGCATGGCAGGCTGCTAGTTCATAGCTGGTGTAGATGAAGCATGGCAGGCTGCTAGTTCATAGCTGGTGTAGATGAAGCATGGCAGGCTGCTAGTTCATAGCTGGTGTAGATGAAGCATAGCAAGCTGCTAGTTTATAGCAGGTGTAGATGAAGCATGGCAGGCTGCTAGTTCATAGCAGGTGTAGATGAAGCATGGCAGGCTGCTAGTTCATAGCAGGTGTAGATGAAGCATGGTAGGATGCTAGTTCATAGCAGGTGTAGATGAAGCATGGCAGGATGCTAGTTCATAGCAGGTGTAGATGAAGCATGGCAGGCTGCCAGTTCATAGCAGGTGTAGATGAAGCATGGCAGGCTGCTAGTTCATAGCAGGTGTAGATGAAGCATGGCAGGCTGCTAGTTCATAGCAGGTGTAGATGAAGCATGGTAGGCTGCTAGTTCAGCTAGTGTAGCTGAAACATGGCAGGCTGCTAGTTCATAGCTGGTGTAGATGAAGCATGGCAGGCTGCTAGTTCATAGCTGGTGTAGATGAAACATGGCAGGCTGCTAGTTCATAGCTGGTGTAGATGAAGCATGGCAGGCTGCTAGTTCAGCTAGTTTAGCTGAAACATGGCAGGCTGCTAGTTTAGCTGAAACATGGCAGGCTGCTAGTTCAGCTAGTGTAGATGAAGCATGGCAGGCTGCTAGTTCATAGCTGGTGTAGATGAAGCATGGCAGGCTGCTAGTTCAGCTAGTTTAGCTGAAACATGGCAGGCTGCTAGTTCATAGCTGGTGTAGATGAAGCATGGCAGGCTGCTAGTTCATAGCTGGTGTAGATGAAGCATGGCAGGCTGCTAGTTCATAGCTGGTGTAGCTGAAACATGGCAGGCTGCTAGTTCATAGCTGGTGTAGATGAAGCATGGCAGGCTGCTAGTTCATAGCTGGTGTAGATGACGCATGGCAGGCTGCTAGTTCATAGCAGGTGTAGATGAAGCATGGCAGGCTGCTAGTTCATAGCAGGTGTAGATGAAGCATGGCAGGCTGCTAGGTCATAGAAGGTGTAGATGAAGCATGGCAGGCTGCTAGTTCATAGCTGGTGTAGATGAAACATGGCAGGCTGCTAGTTCATAGCTGATGTAGATGAAGCATGGCAGGCTGCTAGTTCATAGCCGGTGTAGATGAAGCATGTCAGGCTGCTAGTTCATAGCTGGTGTAGATGAAGCATGGCAGGCTGCTAGTTCATAGCTGGTGTAGCTGAAACATGGCAGGCTGCTAGTTCATAGCTGGTGTAGATGACGCATGGCAGGCTGCTAGTTCATAGCTGGTGTAGATGAAGCATGGCAGGCTGCTAGTTCATAGCAGGTGTAGATGAAGCATGGCAGGCTGCTAGTTCATAGCTGGTGTAGCTGAAACATGGCAGGCTGCTAGTTCATAGCTGGTGTAGATGACGCATGGCAGGCTGCTAGTTCATAGCTGGTGTAGATGAAGCATGGCAGGCTGCTAGTTCATAGCAGGTGTAGATGAAGCATGGTAGGCTGCTAGTTCAGCTAGTGTAGCTGAAACATGGCAGGCTGCTAGTTCATAGCTGGTGTAGATGAAGCATGGCAGGCTGCTAGTTCATAGCTGGTGTAGATGAAACATGGCAGGCTGCTAGTTCATAGCTGGTGTAGATGAAGCATGGCAGGCTGCTAGTTCAGCTAGTTTAGCTGAAACATGGCAGGCTGCTAGTTTAGCTGAAACATGGCAGGCTGCTAGTTCAGCTAGTGTAGATGAAGCATGACAGGCTGCTAGTTCATAGCTGGTGTAGATGAAGCATGGCAGGCTGCTAGTTCAGCTAGTTTAGCTGAAACATGGCAGGCTGCTAGTTCATAGCTGGTGTAGATGAAGCATGGCAGGCTGCTAGTTCATAGCTGGTGTAGATGAAGCATGGCAGGCTGCTAGTTCATAGCTGGTGTAGCTGAAACATGGCAGGCTGCTAGTTCATAGCTGGTGTAGATGAAGCATGGCAGGCTGCTAGTTCATAGCTGGTGTAGATGACGCATGGCAGGCTGCTAGTTCATAGCAGGTGTAGATGAAGCATGGCAGGCTGCTAGTTCATAGCAGGTGTAGATGAAGCATGGCAGGCTGCTAGGTCATAGAAGGTGTAGATGAAGCATGGCAGGCTGCTAGTTCATAGCTGATGTAGATGAAGCATGGCAGGCTGCTAGTTCATAGCAGGTGTAGATGAAGCATGGCAGGCTGCTAGTTCATAGCTGGTGTAGATGAAGCATGGCAGGCTGCTAGTTCATAGCTGGTGTAGCTGAAACATGGCAGGCTGCTAGTTCATAGCTGGTGTAGATGACGCATGGCAGGCTGCTAGTTCATAGCTGGTGTAGATGAAGCATGGCAGGCTGCTAGTTCATAGCAGGTGTAGATGAAGCATGGCAGGCTGCTAGTTCATAGCTGGTGTAGATGACGCATGGCAGGCTGCTAGTTCATAGCAGGTGTAGATGAAGCATGGCAGGCTGCTAGTTCATAGCTGGTGTAGATGAAGCATGGCAGGCTGCTAGTTCATAGCTGGTGTAGCTGAAACATGGCAGGCTGCTAGTTCATAGCTGGTGTAGATGACGCATGGCAGGCTGCTAGTTCATAGCTGGTGTAGATGAAGCATGGCAGGCTGCTAGTTCATAGCAGGTGTAGATGAAACATGGCAGGCTGCTAGTTCATAGCAGGTGTAGATGAAGCATGGCAGGCTGCTAGTTCATAGCAGGTGTAGATGAAACATGGCAGGCTGCTAGTTCATAGCAGGTGTAGATGAAGCATGGCAGGCTGCTAGTACAGCTGGTGTAGCTGAAACATGGCAGGCTGCTAGATGTTTGTTTTCTCAGGAGCACCACGCAGTTTATGCTGTCTATGTAATGTTTAGAGAGCAGCAGTGGTTAGGTAATGGGAGGGAAGGAGGCTGTGGGCTGCATTCCAAATAACAGCCCATGATGGGCTTTGGTCAAAAGTATTACACTATAGACATGCCATTTGGGACACATTCTTCTTCTGGCCAGGAACCACACAGCTAGGGAGGGCAATTCACATGGTTTTAAGCGTAAATAACAAGTACATCTTGGTAGATAAAGATACGTTTTGTAAATATTCTGTTAATATTGGTCGAGATATGAAAGGGAAAATAAATCTAGTCAGATTGTGGAGGGAGAGGATGATGAAACTAAAGGAAGTGCATGTCTATCTGGATGGCATGCAGAAAAGCATACCTCTTAGGGAATGAATAGAGGAGAGGAGAGGAGAGTAGGGGAGAGGAGAATATTTTTCCCAGTGGGAACTTCAGTTGTGTTTAATAAATACACACGTAATTCACATGACAGATACACCATTATACTAGATCAACACCATTAATCAATTTTTGTTGAATAGCGCTCCTTGACTATGTGATCTGACCAGTGCTGGGTTTGTCTAAGTAACCACTAACCAGTGCTGGGTTTGTCTAAGTAACCACTAACCAGTGCTGGGTTTGTCTAAGTAACCACTAACCAGTGCTGAGTTTGTCTAAGTAACCACTAACCAGTGCTGGGTTTGTCTAAGTAACCACTAACCAGTGCTGGGTTTGTCTAAGTAACCACTAACCAGTGCTGGGTTTGTCTAAGTAACCACTAACCAGTGCTGGGTTTGTCTAAGTAACCACTAACCAGTGCTGGGTTTGTCTAAGTAACCACTAACCAGTGCTGGGTTTGTCTAAGTAACCACTAACCAGTGCTGGGTTTGTCTAAGTAACCACTAACCAGTGCTGGGTTTGTCTAAGTAACCACTAACCAGTGCTGGGTTTGCCTAAGTAACCACTAATCAGTGCTGGGTTTGTCTAAGTAACCACTAACCAGTGCTGGGTTTGTCTAAGTAACCACTAACCAGTGCTGGGTTTGTCTAAGTAACCACTAACCAGTGCTGGGTTTGTCTAAGTAACCACTAACCAGTGCTGGGTTTGTCTAAGTAACCACTAACCAGTGCTGGGTTTGTCTAAGTAACCACTAACCAGTGCTGGGTTTGTCTAAGTAACCACTAACCAGTGCTGGGTTTGTCTAAGTAACCACTAACCAGTGCTGGGTTTGTCTAAGTAACCACTAACCAGTGCTGGGTTTGCCTAAGTAACCACTAACCAGTGCTGGGTTTGTCTAAGTAACCACTAACCAGTGCTGGGTTTGTCTAAGTAACCACTAACCAGTGCTGGGTTTGCCTAAGTAACCACTAACCAGTGCTGCGTCCGTCTATAACTTTATACATTATATAAAAGATGAATACAAAGTCATGTATTTTCACTGATGTGATGTCTGACCCAATGCTGTCTGGCTGTGTGGCTGTGCTTGTTTATTTTCCAGATGGGCTCTTACTTTGGCTCCTCATTATGTGGAGTTGACCTGAACAGGGACGGCCTGTCGGACCTGCTGGTTGGAGCGCCCATGCATAGCACGCTACGGGATGAGGGTCAGGTCTCTGTCTACCTCAGCAAGGGCAACGTGAGTGGGAACATTGAGATCTGGCTTGAACAGGAATAGGGTTCGAAAATGTTATGAACTTTCTGAAATGAACCATGTTGTTCAGAAGTTGTAGGATATTCGGAAGGGAATGACCAGTGAGGGAATCTTACAACTAGGAATTCTGTAAATGTGATTTCTGAAAAATATGAGAAATGTGCAATGAACAGTATATTGTAGTCCTCCAGTCAACCTGTGTGTAGCCCTCCGTATGTAAACATGGCTGCCTTTAGCGTGCAGCAAGAGTTTACATGACCTCCATAGATTGTTAATCTGTCCATGTCAGACCAGCTGGTTAACAAAATGTTACTAACTTAAAGAAAAGTATTTGCTCTAACAGTGGGGATTGTTTAATTTTGTCTGTGTTTGGTCCTGTTTTATTTGTGAGTTATCATTAGGATGTTATAACTAGCTAGTCTTTGAGGTTCTTACGGTGAGTTATCATTAGGATGTTATAACTAGCTAGTCTTGGAAGTTCTTACGGTGAGTTATCATTAGGATGTTATAACTAGCTAGTCTGAGGTTCTTATGGTGAGTTATCATTAGGATGTTATAACTAGCTAGTCTGAGGTTCTTACGGTGAGTTATCATTAGGATGTTGTAACTAGCTAGTCTGAGGTTCGTACGGTGAGTTATCATTAGGATGTTATAACTAGCTAGTCTGAGGTTCTTATGGTGAGTTATCATTAGGATGTTATAACTAGCTAGTCTGAGGTTCTTACGGTGAGTTATCATTAGGATGTTGTAACTAGCTAGTCTGAGGTTCGTACGGTGAGTTATCATTAGGATGTTATAACTAGCTAGTCTTTGAGGTTCTTATGGTGAGTTATCATGAGGATGTTATAACTAGCTAGTCTGAGGTTCTTACGGTGAGTTATCATTAGGATGTTATAACTAGCTAGTCTGAGGTTCTTACGGTGAGTTATCATTAGGATGTTGTAACTAGCTAGTCTGAGGTTCTTATGGTGAGTTATCATTAGGATGTTATAACTAGCTAGTCTGAGGTTCTTACGGTGAGTTATCATTAGGATGTTGTAACTAGCTAGTCTGAGGTTCGTACGGTGAGTTATCATTAGGATGTTATAACTAGCTAGTCTTTGAGGTTCTTATGGTGAGTTATCATGAGGATGTTATAACTAGCTAGTCTGAGGTTCTTACGGTGAGTTATCATTAGGATGTTATAACTAGCTAGTCTGAGGTTCTTACGGTGAGTTATCATTAGGATGTTGTAACTAGCTAGTCTGAGGTTCTTACGGTGAGTTATCATTAGGATGTTATAACTAGCTAGTCTGAGGTTCTTACGGTGAGTTATCATTAGGATGTTGTAACTAGCTAGTCTGAGGTTCTTACGGTGAGTTATCATTAGGATGTTGTAACTAGCTAGTCTGAGGTTCTTATGGTGAGTTATCATTAGGATGTTATAACTAGCTAGTCTGAGGTTCTTATGGTGAGTTATCATTAGGATGTTATAACTAGCTAGTCTGAGGTTCTTATGGTGAGTTATCATTAGGATGTTGTAACTAGCTAGTCTGAGGTTCTTACGGTGAGTTATCATTAGGATGTTGTACTAGCTAGGCTTGGAGGTTCTTACGGTGAGTTTGGTAATTTGAGTTTTTAGTGAAAGTTAAAAAACTATGTCTGTAGCCGATACAGAAAGTTCCTCAAATGTTATAGGAGAAAACTGGATGTATTTCAGTTAGTTGTCAGTTTTAACTGGGGCTCCCGAGTGGCGCAGTAGTCTAAGGCTTTGCATCTGAGTGCTAGAGGCGTCACTACTGATACCCTGGTTCGAATCCAGGCTGTATCACAACCGTCCGTGATTGGGAGTCCCATAGGGCGGCGCACAATTGGCCCAGCGTCGTCTGGGTTTCACCGGTGTAGGCCATCATTGTAAATAAGAATTTGTTCTTTAACTAACTTGCCTAGTTAAATAAAATAAAATGTATTATAATAACCATTGCCCTTTAAAGTAAAGGGTTGTGTCATGTCATAACCATTCCCCTTTAGTTATGGGTTGAGTCACGTAATAACCGTTCCCCAGTGTCACGTCATAACCATTCCCCTTTAGTTATGGGTTGAGTCACGTAATAACCGTTCCCCAGTGTCACGTCATAACCGTACCCCTGTCTGACTCTAATTGCAGGGTGTGATGGAGGAAGCTGGACTCTTAAATGGTGATAATGCCTACAGTGCACACTTTGGAGAGTGCATCACTGCAATCGGAGACATTGATGACGATGGGTACCAAGGTAAGTGTCTCTCAACTAACTCACTGTGTTGTCAAGTATAGAATGTATGCTTATGAAAATGTGTACACTCCTCCAACCTCCACTATTGTTGTACAAATACCAAACTTCTCGATGACACACTCATGAATATTAAATTATTTTCATGAAGTGGTCTAGTCGACAATGTTTCTGGAATGTGATATAGCTAGTCATACAGTTTTTGTTCCACAATATTATGCTAGAAAAGTCCAAAAGCTTTTCTCTCAGAGACATTCTGTTTGGAATATCTTATGGAGAGGGGGGCTCTTCAGGAAGCATAACCCCCTTTAAAGCATGTGTATGCACACACACCCAGATATAGCGTACACACACCCAGATATAGCGCACACACACCCAGATAAAGCGCACACACACCCAGATACACCGTACACACACCCAGATATAGCGCACACACACCCAGATATACCGTACACACACCCAGATACACCGTACACACACCCAGATATAGCGCACACACACCCAGATATACCGTACACACACCCAGATATACCGTACACACACCCAGATATAGCGTACACACACCCAGATATAGCACACACACACCCAGATATAGCGCACACACACCCAGATATAGCGCACACACACCCAGATATAGCGTACACACACCCAGATATAGCGTACACACACCCAGATATAGCGAACACACACCCAGATATATCGTACACACACCCAGATATAGCGTACACACACCCAGATATAGCGTACACACACCCAGATATACCGTACACACACCCAGATATAGCGTACACACACCCAGATATAGCACACACACACCCAGATATAGCGTACACACACCCAGATATAGCACACACACACCCAGATATAGCGTACACACACCCAGATATAGCGTACACACACCCAGATATACCGTACACACACCCAGATATAGCGTACACACACCCAGATATAGCGTACACACACCCAGATATACCGTACACACACCCGGATATAGCGTACACACACCCAGATATAGCGAACACACACCCAGATATAGCGAACACACACCCAGATATAGCGTACACACACCCAGATATAGCGCACACACACCCAGATATAGCGTACACACACCCAGCCTATTTTTCCTGGCACTCACTGGAATAGTCTAAAGAAGGTTTTTCTTGGCGTGTGTTTCATACTGGAATAGTCTAAAGGTTTGTGATTGAAGTTAAGGCTAGGACTGGATAGACTGGAGAACAGTAACACTGTCTCCCTTTATCTGATGAGGAATCTAGTGATAGACTGGAGAACAGTAACACTGTCTCCCATTATCTGATGAGGAATCTACTGTTAGACTGGAGAACAGTAACACTGTCTCCCTTTATCTGATGAGGAATCTACTGTTAGACTGGAGAACAGGAACACTGTCTCCCATTATCTGATGAGGAATCTAGTGTTAGACTGGAGAACAGTAACACTGTCTCCCTTTATCTGATGAGGAATTTACTGTTAGACTGGAGAACAGTAACACTGTCTCCCTTTATCTGATGAGGAATCTAGTGTTAGACTGGAGAACAGTAACACTGTCTCCCTTTATCTGATGAGGAATCTAGTGATAGACGAGAACAGTAACACTGTCTCCCTTTATCTGATGATGAATCTACTGTTAGACTGGAGAACAGTAACACTGTCTCCCCTTATCTGATGAGGAATCTACTGTTAGACTGGAGAACAGTAACACTGTCTCCCCTTATCTGATGAGGAATCTACTGTTAGACTGGAGAACAGTAACACTGTCTCCCATTATCTGATGAGGAATCTACTGTTAGACTGGAGAACAGTAACACTGTCTCCCTTTATCTGATGAGGAATCTACTGTTAGACTGGAGAACAGTAACACTGTCTCCCCTTATCTGATGAGGAATCTACTGTTAGACTGGAGAACAGTAACACTGTCTCCCCTTATCTGATGAGGAATCTACTGTTAGACTGGAGAACAGGAACACTGTCTCCCATTATCTGATGAGGAATCTAGTGATAGACGAGAACAGTAACACTGTCTCCCTTTATCTGATGAGGAATCTACTGTTAGACTGGAGAGCAGTAACACTGTCTCCCATTATCTGATGAGGAATCTACTGTTAGACTGGAGAACAGTAACACTGTCTCCCATTATCTGATGAGGAATCTACTGTTAGACTGGAGAACAGTAACACTGTCTCCCTTTATCTGATGAGGAATCTACTGTTAGACTGGAGAACAGTAACACTGTCTCCCATTATCTGATGAGGAATCTACTGTTAGACTGGAGAACAGTAACACTGTCTCCCCTTATCTGATGAGGAATATACTGTTAGACTGGAGAACAGGAACACTGTCTCCCATTATCTGATGAGGAATCTAGTGATAGACGAGAACAGTAACACTGTCTCCCTTTATCTGATGAGGAATCTACTGTTAGACTGGAGAGCAGTAACACTGTCTCCCATTATCTGATGAGGAATCTACTGTTAGACTGGAGAACAGTAACACTGTCTCCCATTATCTGATGAGGAATCTACTGTTAGACTGGAGAACAGTAACACTGTCTCCCATTATCTGATGAGGAATCTACTGTTAGACTGGAGAACAGTAACACTGTCTCCCATTATCTGATGAGGAATCTACTGTTAGACTGGAGAGCAGTAACACTGTCTCCCATTATCTGATGAGGAATCTACTGTTAGACTGGAGAACAGTAACACTGTCTCCCATTATCTGATGAGGAATCTACTGTTAGACTGGAGAACAGTAACACTGTCTCCCTTTATCTGATGAGGAATCTACTGTTAGACTGGAGAACAGTAACACTGTCTCCCATTATCTGATGAGGAATCTACTGTTAGACTGGAGAACAGTAACACTGTCTCCCTTTATCTGATGAGGAATCTACTGTTAGACTGGAGAACAGTAACACTGTCTCCCATTATCTGATGAGGAATCTACTGTTAGACTGGAGAACAGTAACACTGTCTCCCATTATCTGATGAGGAATCTACTGTTAGACTGGAGAACAGTAACACTGTCTCCCTTTATCTGATGAGGAATCTACTGTTAGACTGGAGAACAGTAACACTGTCTCCCATTATCTGATGAGGAATCTACTGTTAGACTGGAGAACAGTAACACTGTCTCCCATTATCTGATGAGGAATCTACTGTTAGACTGGAGAACAGTAACACTGTCTCCCATTATCTGATGAGGAATCTACTGTTAGACTGGAGAACAGTAACACTGTCTCCCTTTATCTGATGAGGAATCTACTGTTAGACTGGAGAACAGTAACACTGTCTCCCTTTATCTGATGAGGAATCTACTGTTAGACTGGAGAACAGTAACACTGTCTCCCATTATCTGATGAGGAATCTACTGTTAGACTGGAGAACAGTAACACTGTCTCCCATTATCTGATGAGGAATCTACTGTTAGACTGGAGAACAGTCACACTGTCTCCCTTTATCTGATGAGGAATCTACTGTTAGACTGGAGAACAGTAACACTGTCTCCCATTATCTGATGAGGAATCTACTGTTAGACTGGAGAGGAGTAACACTGTCTCCCATTATCTGATGAGGAATCTACTGTTAGACTGGAGAACAGTAACACTGTCTCCCTTTATCTGATGAGGAATCTACTGTTAGACTGGAGAACAGTAACACTGTCTCCCTTTATCTGATGAGGAATCTACTGTTAGACTGGAGAACAGGAACACTGTCTCCCCTTATCTGATGAGGAATCTAGTGATAGACGAGAACAGTAACACTGTCTCCCATTATCTGATGAGGAATCTACTGTTAGACTGGAGAACAGTAACACTGTCTCCCATTATCTGATGAGGAATCTACTGTTAGACTGGATAACAGTAACACTGTCTCCCATTATCTGATGAGGAATCTACTGTTAGACTGGAGAACAGGAACACTGTCTCCCCTTATCTGATGAGTAATCTACTGTTAGACTGGAAAACAGTAACACTGTCTCCCATTATCTGATGAGGAATCTACTGTTAGACTGGAGAACAGTAACACTGTCTCCCTTTATCTGATGAGGAATCTACTGTTAGACTGGAGAACAGTAACACTGTCTCCCATTATCTGATGAGGAATCTACTGTTAGACTGGAGAACAGGAACACTGTCTCCCATTATCTGATGAGGAATCTACTGTTAGACTGGAGAACAGTAACACTGTCTCCCTTTATCTGATGAGGAATCTACTGTTAGACTGGAGAACAGGAACACTGTCTCCCTTTATCTGATGAGGAATCTACTGTTAGACTGGAGAACAGGAACACTGTCTCCCATTATCTGATGAGGAATCTAGTGTTAGACTGGAGAACAGTAACACTGTCTCCCTTTATCTGATGAGGAATCTAGTGATAGACTGGAGAACAGTAACACTGTCTCCCATTATCTGATGAGGAATCTACTGTTAGACTGGAGAACAGTAACACTGTCTCCCATTATCTGATGAGGAATCTACTGTTAGACTGGAGAACAGTAACACTGTCTCCCCTTATCTGATGAGGAATCTAGTGATAGACGAGAACAGTAACACTGTCTCCCCTTATTTGATGAGGAATCTAGTGATAGACGAGAACAGTAACACTGTCTCCCATTATCTGATGAGGAATCTACTGTTAGAACACTGACGTTGTACCGACTAGCAGTGTTGTTTGAGGGCTGGAGTGGAAACATTTACTCTGTATCCAGGTTTCTACCTAACTTTTTATGCGAGTAAAGTACATGTTGGATAAAAAATTCCTCGACAGGCCTAATGGAAACAGCAAATTTGTCAGTAAACTTTCCAAATGTTGACAAAACAAAATACACTAGACAAGGTGGGATCTTTTTTTGTCTCTAAAATTAATTATGCGAGAAATGGAGGTGGAAACACTTTTATGCGCAAATATTGATATAATAACCATCATATCATATTAAACTTGGAGTCGCGTTCCTGCCACTACGACTCAGGAAAGCATGCAGTTTATTAGGCTACAGATGAAAGTGATGAACTTCACAGGGTGGTAGAAGTGCACGGTGATCTTGATGCTCCTTTAGAATAAATATTGAGGGTCTTATTTTGGAGACATGATGATCGATGCTTAGCTGCTGTTTGACATAATCTTGCTTTTTTTTGTCCACAATAATCTCATCAGGTAGGCTATACCCGAGATGTTGGCTGGAGCACACGTGCCAATACCAGAGTGGGCACATTCGCTATATAACACATCATTTTTTGTGACAAAACCATCAGTAGAGTTTGACATGCGATGGAAACCTATTAAACTTGTGCTTTTTATTTGGTATGTTGGAATTTAACCGCAAAAGTTATTTTAAGTGCACTATGTCAATTTGATGGAAACATCTCTGGTGGGAAAATGTGCATATTGTTTTATTATGCAGATTTATGAATGTCTGCATCAAAATCTGTAGCCAATTTCCACTCGATATGATTCCAGCTTTTTAGATAAGACTAATTCACTAGAAAAGTTCAAGATAAGACATACAATAACTTTACACCCAACAATTACATTCAGGATGTTTAAAGTGAGAATTTCTTTCAGCTTTCAACGCCCCACATTTGACAATGTAAAATAAATATGATGAAGTACTTAGTAGCCTACATGTATGTTGCTAAATCACATTATAAACCTTGAAGAATTCCTTATTCATGATATGATTCAGTTTTAAAACATTCACTTTTCGCTGAGGCATGCTATAACAATATCACTGAAAAACGGTTTTTCTTTTGAAAAGGCAATTTCCAGGTTTTGTTACCAGGGAGGATAAGGGGACGTAGTCTTCGTCCCAAATGGCACCATATTCCTTGCATAGTGCACAACTTTTGACCAGAGCCCTATCTATGGGTGACATTTGGGATGCAGTTGAAGTATGATAATTTTGCCTTCAGCTTTATGGTTCTGTTTCCACTCTCACAGAGGTCTCATATTGCGGTTTATGGGCACTGACAACACTTGCCTTTTAAGACAGGGTTTCCCAAACTTCGTCCTGGGGCCCCCCCTGGGTGCACGTTTTGGTTTTTACCCTAGCACTACACAGCTGATTTTAAATAACCAACTAAACATCATGCTTTGATTTTTTGAATCAGATGTGTAGTGCTAGAGCAAAAAATTAAATGCGCTCTCTCTCTCTCTCTGCCTCTTTCTCTCTCTCTCTGCCTCTCTCTCTCTCTGCCTCTTTCTCTCTCTCTGCCTCTTTCTCTCTCTCTCTGCCTCTCTCTCTCTCTCTCTCTCTGCCTCTTTCTCTCTCTCTCTGCCTCTCTCTCTCTCTCTCTTTCTCTCTCTCTGCCTCTCTTTCTCTCTCTCTCTCTCTCTCTCTCTCTCTCTCTCTCTCTGCCTCTCTCTCTCTCTCTCTCTCTCTCTCTCTGCCTCTCCCTCTCTCTCTCTGCCTCTCTCTCTCTCCTTCTCTCTAGATGTGGCCATAGGAGCACCCAAAGAAGATGACTACGGTGGAGCGGTTTACATTTACCATGGTGATGCCACAGGAATCGTCACCAAATATTCTATGGTAAAGACACTTTCAATGGTTAGACACAACAAGTAATCAACACCTTGGGTGCATCATATACCACCACTATAGGCTGGAATAGGAGGAAGAGATAGAAGACAATTGAAACATTTTGTCCCCGGTGTTTGAGACCAACAACATAAAATATAATTGAAATCTGTTTCTCATTTCTAGTTTAGTGAGCGCGCACAAACACACACACACACCGTATTGTGTTAGCAATAAAGATAACAGCTCCATCTATGTTGACACAGCAGCACTATCACTCTCTGGGTGCATCCAAAATTACACCCTATTCCCTATAGTGCACTACTCTTGAACAGAGCCCTATGTGCACTGAATATGGAATAGGGTTCCATTTGAGAAGCAGCCTCTGACCAATGTGTTATAATGATCCAGGTGGTAATGTTATCCTGGGAAGAGATTTTACACTCTACGAACACACACACACACACACACACACACACACACACACACACACACACACACACACACACACACACACACACACACACACACACACACACACACACACACACACACACACACACACACATACACATCTAACATGAACATCAGTCCCCCAGGAGGTTGTTTGTTTTCATTAGCATGTAGTCCGGTACAAAGTACTCATCTAATGTCAAGACACACTCACACAAACACAGGAGTGCAGAGCAAAGGATCCCCACAATGGATATTAGCCCCATGAAACATTATACAGTGTCAGCTTTATCTACTGACAGATACAGAGATACAGTATCAGGTGAAATGTAATAGTCTTCTCCAATCCTAGCCTTGTTCAGTCTGTTCTAGTGGTGGTAGCAGACAGTGGTCTGTTCTAGTGGTGGTAGCAGACAGTGGTCTGTTCTAGTGGTGGTAGCAGACAGTGGTCTGTTCTAGTGGTGGTAGCAGACAGTGGTCTGTTCTAGTGGTGGTAGCAGACAGTGGTCTGTTCTAGTGGTGGTAGCAGACAGTGGTCTGTTCTAGTGGTGGTAGCAGACAGTGGTCTGTTCTAGTGGTGGTAGCAGACAGTGGTCTGTTCTAGTGGTGGTAGCAGACTGGTGCTTCAAACTGTTAGACGGTATGACGCTGATCCCTACTGCTACAGTAATGTGTTTGCTAGTGTTGGTCTGACAGGTCAGTGTGTGTGCTTGCATGTATGTATATGTTCTATCTCACGTTTTATATCATTCATTGCAGAGAGTGTCTGGACAGAGCATTAAACCCGCCCTCCAGATGTTCGGCCAATCAATCTCTGGCAATGTGGACATGGACAGCAATGGATATCCAGGTAGGGTCATACTATACAGTACGATACAGACATGATGCATA
>NC_092088.1:83220267-83366890 GCF_045679555.1 Salvelinus alpinus | reverse complement strand
ACAGTAGAGGGGAGGTGTTCTAGGCTATAGTCTAATGACCAGTTACAGTAGAGGGGAGGTGTTCTAGGCTATAGTCTAACAACCAGTTAGAGGGGAGGTGTTCTAGGCTATAGTCTAACAACCAGTTAGAGGGGAGGTGTTCTAGGCTATAGTCTAATGACCATTTACAGTAGAGGGGAGGTGTTCTAGGCTATAGTCTAATGACCAGTTACAGTAGAGGGGAAGTGTTCTAGGCTATAGTCTAATGACCAGTTACAGTAGAGGGGAGGTGTTCTAGGCTATAGTCTAACAACCAGTTACAGTAGAGGGGAGGTGTTCTAGGCTATAGTCTAATGACCAGTTACAGTAGAGGGGAGGTGTTCTAGGCTATAGTCTAATGACCAGTTACAGTAGAGGGGAGGTGTTCTAGGCTATAGTCTAACGTCCAGTTACAGTAGAGGGGAGGTGTTCTAGGTTATAGTCTAATTACCAGTTACAGTAGAGGGGAGGTGTTCTAGGCTGTAGTCTAATTACCAGTTACAGTAGAGGGGAGGTGTTCTAGGTTATAGTCTAATTACCAGTTACAGTAGAGGGGAGGTGTTCTAGGCTGTAGTCTAATTACCAGTTACAGTAGAGGGGAGGTGTTCTAGGCTATAGTCTAATGACCAGTTAGAGGGGAGGTGTTCTAGGCTATAGTTTAACAACCAGTTACAGTAGAGGGGAGGTGTTCTAGGTTATAGTCTAATTACCAGTTACAGTAGAGGGGAGGTGTTCTAGGCTGTAGTCTAATTACCAGTTACAGTAGAGGGGAGGTGTTCTAGGCTATAGTCTAATGACCAGTTAGAGGGGAGGTGTTCTAGGCTGTAGTCTAATCACCAGTTACAGTAGAGGGGAGGTGTTCTAGGCTATAGTCTAATGACCAGTTACAGTAGAGGGGAGGTTTTCTAGGCTATAGTCTAACGACCAGTTACAATAGAGGGGAGGTGTTCTAGGCTATAGTCTAATGACCAGTTACAGTAGAGGGGAGGTGTTCTAGGCTATAGTCTAATCACCAGTTACAGTAGAGGGGAGGTGTTCTAGGCTATAGTCTAATGACCAGTTACAGTAGAGGGGAGGTGTTCTAGGCTATAGTCTAATGACCAGTTACAGTAGAGGGGAGGTGTTCTAGGCTATAGTCTAATGACCAGTTACAGTAGAGGGGAGGTGTTCTAGGCTATAGTCTAATGACCAGTTACAGTAGAGGGGAGGTGTTCTAGGCTATAGTCTAACGACCAGTTACAGTAGAGGGGAGGTGTTCTAGGTTATAGTCTAACAACCAGTTACAGTAGAGGGGAGGTGTTCTAGGCTATATTCTAATGACCAGTTACAGTAGAGGGGAGGTGTTCTAGGCTATAGTCTAATGACCAGTTACAGTAGAGGGGAGGTGTTCTAGGCTATAGTCTACCAACAATATGAGGAACAAAAACATGGACCTCCCAATAACAAGGAAATTACATGGTATAGTCCACACTATTTGCTGTTTTGTGTGTGTGTGTGTGTGTGGTGTGTGCTACCTTCCAGAGCAGCACAGCCAGCAGTAGGAAGATGAGTATTCCCACCAGTAGGCTCATGGCAATGATCCAACCAACAACATAGCCTCTTGGCTCCTGGCTGTGGAGCGCCTCGAACACCAGCTGAAACACAATGGCAATACAGTCAAACGTAGCCTCAAACACAGAAATACCTAGATACACACAGCCAACCACACAGCCCCTTGGCTCGTGGCTGTGGAGCACCTGGAACACCAGCTAAAAGAACAAGATTACAGTCAAACACAAATATTTACACCAACACATTTAAAATAGTCTAAATTATTTCTGAGATATCAATCAAATGTATTTATAAAGCCCTTTTTAAATCAGCCGATGTCACAAAGTGCTATACAGAAACTCAGCCTAAAACCCCAAACATCAAGCAATGCAGATGTAGGAGTACGGTGACTAAGAAAAACTCCCTAGAAAGGCAGGAACCTAGGAAGAAACCTAGAGAGGAACCAGGCTCTGAGGGGTGGCCAGTCCTCTTCTGGCTGTGCTGGGTGGAGATTATAACAGTACATGGCTAAGAGGTTCAAACGTTCATAGATGACCAGCAGGGTCAAATAATAATAATCACAGTGGTTGTAGAGGGTGCAACAGGTCAGCACCTCAGGAGTAAATATCAGTTGGCTTTTCACAGCCGATCATTCAGAGTTAGAAATAGCAGGTTCGGTAGAGAAAGATAGAGTTGAAAACTGGGGACAAGGTAGCACGTCCGGTGAATAGGTCAGGGTTCCATAGCCGCAGGCAGAACAGTTGAAACTGGAGCAGCAGCACGGCCAGGTGGACAGCAAGGAGTCATCAGGCCAGGTAGTTCTGTGGCATGGTCCTAGGGTATTACGCATACCTACTACTATCCTACATTTCCAGAGCAATGCAGTTGTGAAAGACTGGAAATTCAAGGTAACAGCTGGAACACAAGATTCCATTGGAAACAGAGACATTCACACAGATTCACATCTAGGATTACATTCAAACAGTTTGATACAGACTCAGAAAAAAAAGGCTCACATTCAAACACACTTTGATACAGACACACTCAAACCATGTCAGTGAGGAAAACAGAACAAGAGCACAGGATTTATATGACCTCAACGTCCTGAACACACACACACACACACACACACACACACACACACACACACACACACACACACACACACACACACACACACACACACACACACACACACACACACACACACACACACACACACACACACACACACACACACACACACGAAGATCAGCAAGGACCTCAGCCTTCCGAGCCATGGACTGTTCCCCCCGTTACCATCTAGAAGGCAGGGAAAGTACAGGTGCATCAAAGCTGGCTACTATCTCCAGAATGAGAAACGGCTACTATCTCCAGACTGAGAAACGGCTACTATCTCCAGACTGAGAAACGGCTACTATCTCCAGACTGAGAAACGGCTACTATCTCCAGACTGAGAAACGGCTACTATCTCCAGACTGAGAAACGGCTACTATCTCCAGACTGAGAAACGGCTACTATCTCCAGACTGAGAAACGGCTACTATCTCCAGACTGAGAAACGGCTACTATCTCCAGACTGAGAAACGGCTACTATCTCCAGACTGAGAAACGGCTACTATCTCCAGACTGAGAAACGGCTACTATCTCCAGACTGAGAAACGGCTACTATCTCCAGACTGAGAAACGGCTACTATCTCCAGACTGAGAAACGGCTACTATCTCCAGACTGAGAAACGGCTACTATCTCCAGACTGAGAAACGGCTACTATCTCCAGACTGAGAAACGGCTACTATCTCCAGACTGAGAAACGGCTACTATCTCCAGACTGAGAAACGGCTACTATCTCCAGACTGGTTAACAGGTTCTATCTCCAGGCTGGTAAACAGCTTCGATCTATGTCTGTTAACCATACACATTTGAAATGTATAGTTATTTCATTGTACATGTGAACACATTTCAAAACATGAATTAAATCATTCCAACTATTGCAACATCATTCTAATCTTATATGGTCACAGATAATATTGACAGTGTAAATGAAATGAGATTTCAAAATATTACATGAGAGTACTGGATAGTAAGCTCATAGTAAGTTCATTTATGAACCAACAGGCAGTCTGATCTCTTGCATGCTTCCCATGACATTAGTTCACAATGACCCACTAAATGATCAAATCAAAGTTTATTGGTCGCGTACACACTTTTGCAGATGCTATCGCAGGTGCAGCGAAATGCTTATGTTTCTAGGTCCAACAGTGTAACTCTGAAAAATCCTTAGTGGATTTAACCCTTCATAATGTACTGTAAGTACTGTAAGATAAGCTAAGTACTGATAAGATACACTAAGTACTGTAAAATAAGCGAAGTACTGTAAGTACTTTAAACTAAGCTGAGTACTGTAAGATAAGCTAAGTACTGTAAGTACTGTAATATAAGCTAAGAACTGTAAGATAAGATAAGTACTGTAAGTACTATAAGTACTGAAAGCTAAGTACTGTTAAATAAGCTAAGTACTGTAAGTACTATAATATAAGCTGAGTACTGTGATATAAGCTAAATACTGTTAGATAAGCTAAGTACTGTAAGTACTATAAGTACTGTAAGATAAGCTAAGTACTGTCAGATACAACACTCCTTCCGTGGCCTCCAACTGCTTTTAAATGCTAGTAAAACTAGCAGTGCATGCTAAAGTGCATGCTCTTCAACCGATTGCAGCCCGCACCCTCCCGTCCGACTAGCATCACTACTCTGGACGGTTCTGACCTAGAATATGTGGACAACTACAAATACCTAGGTGTCTGGTTAGACTGTAAACTCTCCTTTCAGACTCACATTAAGCATCTCCAATCCAAAATTAAATCTAGAATCGGCTTCCTTTTTCGCAACAAAGCCTCCTTCACTCATGCCGCCAAACGTACCCTCGTAAATCTGACTATCCTACCTATCCTTGACTTCGGCGATGTAATTTGCAAAATAGCCCCCAACACTCAGCAAACTGGATGTAGTCTATCACAGTGCCATCCGTTTTGTCACCAAAGCCCCATATACTACCCACCACTGCGACCTGTATGCTCTCGTTGTCTGGCCCTCACTACATATCCGTCGCCAAACCCACTGGCTCCAGGTCTTTGCTAGGTAAAGCCCCACCTTATCTCAGCTCACTGGTCACCATAGCAACACCCACCCATAGGACTCGCTCCAGCAGGTAAATTGCACTGGTCATCCCCAAGGCCAACACTTTCTTCGGCCGTCTTTCCTTCCAGTTCTCTGCTGCCAATGACTGGAACAAATTGCAAAAATCACTGAAGCTGGAGTCTCATATCTCCCTTTCTAACTTTAAGCATCAGCTGTCAGAGCAGCTTACTGATCACTGTACACAGCCAATCTGTAAATAGCCCACCCAACTACCGCATCCCCATATTATTATTTATCCTCTTGCTCCTTTGCACCCCAGTATCTCTACTTGCACATCATCATCTGCAGATCTATCACTCCAGTGTTAATGCTAAATTGTAATGATTTCACCTCTATGGGCTATTGATTGCCTTACCTCCCTACTCTTCTACATTTGAACACACTGTACATATATTTTTCTATTGTGTTATTGACTGTACGTTTGTTTATCCCATGTGTAACTCTGTGTTGTTATTTGTGTCGCACTGCTTTGCTTTATCTTGGCCAGGTCGCAGTTGTAAATGAGAACTTTTTCTCAACTGGCCTACCTGGTTAAATAAAGGAGAAATACATTTTTTAAATAAAAGATAAGCTAAGTCCTGTCCGCTAGTACTGTACGCTAAGTATTGTAATATAAGCTAAGTACTGTAAAATAAGCTAAGTACTGTAATATAAGCTAAGTACTGTAAGATCATCTAAGAACTGTCAGATAAGCTAAGTACTGTAATATAAGCTAAGTACTGTAAGATAATCTAAGAACTGTCAGATAAGCTAAGTACTGTAAGTACTGTAAGATAAGCAAAGTACTGTATGTACTGTAAGCTAAACACTGTAAGATGAGCTAAGTAATGTAAGTACTATAAGTACTGTGAGATAAGCTAAGTACTGTAAGTACTGTAAGCTAAGCACTGTAAGTACTGTACAATAAGCTAAGTATCGTAAGCTAAGTACTGTAAATAGGTACTGCAAGTAATGTAAGATAAGCTTTGTACTGTAAGCTAAGCAAAGGGTGGCAGGTAGCCTAGTGGTTAGAGCGTTAGACTAGTAACCTGAAAGGTTGGTGGATCGAATCCCCGAGCTGACAAGGTAAAAATCTGTCATTCTGCCCCTGAACAAGGCAGTTAACCCACTGCTACTAGGCCATCATTGTGAATAAGAATTTGTTCTTAACTGACTTGCCTAGTTAAATAAAAGGTTAAAAAAAGTACTGTAAGTACTTTCAATTCTGATGCAGGTCTGTCTGGGTTTGTGACAGATCTGGGTTCAAATACTATTTGAAATATTAAAAAAATAATACTTGATCTGTGCTTGATTGAGCTTGCCTGGCTCAATAGAATAGTCCCAAAACTGCAAAGCCCGCCCATCTGGCAGGCTAGAGTAAACTCTCACAGTATTGAAGAAACATCTCAAATATTATTATTTGTACTCAGTTCTGTGGGTCTGGGTCGTGGGTCTGGGCTGTGGGTCTGGGCTGGAAATCACTCCTAAGACATCAGGCACCCACAATAACACAGCATTCCAATATGGTGCATAGCAAAAAGGAATATGGAAGAATTACACCTCTTCAAACTGTAACATGTTTAGTTAAGAGTGCCTGTGTGCATTGGAAGCATACAGTATGTTACATTCTGATCCGTTGTCTGACTGACTGACTCCAGCTGAGTTTATGCTGAGCTATCAATATTGAACAAATGTTTTCGGGTACTAAAACGTAAGGAACCATTTCAATCGAGTCAATGAGCTCATAACTCATAGAGTAGATTATTTTTATTCTCCTATCATTTACCACATTTACCGGGGCCTGTTTGCATGACACAAGGGATAAACTATATCTCATCAGCTGTTGATAAGTAGCAGGCTGGGAATCAAATCAAATCAAATTGTATTTGTCACATACACATGGTTAGCAGATGTTAATGCGAGTGTAGCGAAATGCTTGTGCTTCTAGTTCCGACAATGCAGTAATAACCAACGAGTAATCTAACCTAACAATTTCACAACAGCTACCTTATACACACAAGTGTAAAGGGATGAAGAATATGTACATAAAGATATATGAATGAGTGATGGTACAGAACGGCATAGGCAAGATGCAGTAGATGGTATCGAGTACAGTATATACATATGAGATGAGTGTTGAAAGAGAGCCGCGTCACAAACCAAGGCTACCGCACACCAAGGGACCACAAATCTTTCTCTAGGGACATCAGAGCTGCTGAGGGACCAGGGCTACTGAATTCACTAAAATCTCTAGTGGTTTGTGGTAGTGAACTGACCAGACACTCAGGGGGGTGGGAGGTGTTGCTGGGGGAAATTAAAGTGGTCACTAAGTGCTGGGAGAGCAGTTGTGAATGGACACATTCACAGTATCGTCTGATTCAGCGGCTGAAGCTAGCCAAGCTCTTCTTGGGGCCTGGGGGTCGAGCAGCGAGCTGGGGGCCTAGAGGTCAGGAGACGCAGCAGTGCGGTGGGGCCTAGAGGTCAGGAGACGCAGCAGCGCGGTGGGGCCTAAGTCAGGAGATGGAGCTGCGAGCTGGGGTCTGGAGGTCATCACCGTAATCAGCTGAGAGGATCGAGGATAAGGGGATGCAGAGTGCTCATCACTTCATTCCACTGCTCCACAGGCTCATCCAATCACTCCACACAGAGGCTTGCCCTGTGTGTGTGTGTGTGTGTGTGTGTGTGTGTGTGTGTGTGTGTGTGTGTGTGTGTGTGTGTGTGTGTGTGTGTGTGTGTGTGTGTGTGTGTGTGTGTGTGTGTGTGTGTGTGTGTGTGTGCGTGTGTGTGCGTGTGATACCCTGCTGTCTCTGAGGAGACCTTGTCCTTGAGGACCACAGCTGAGGACCCCCGAATACAACCCTGCCTCACCCCCATGACATCCAGGTTGATCTGGCTTCCTGCCTCCAGCTGCTCCCCAGGCTTCAATTTCCACTAGATTCAGCTTCTAGATTCAACCCTCAGGAACATCACAGAAATAAACTGGCTGTTAGAATGTCTCACTGACATCATGATGTGTCTACTGCATGCTGAAACTGATCCAACACACTGATTGACTCATATATTCAGCGCTTTGCAGGAGTAAGAGTGATCTACTTACTGAAGTGTCTTCTGATAGCCCCTGCGGTACCTCTATGGCCCTCCCGTCCACTCTCACATTACCCCTAGTCACGAACTGGATCAGCGACGAGCTGTCCTGTAGGTAGGTGGTGTGTGTGTGAGAGAGAGAGAGAGAAGGGGGGGATTCATACTTCCTTCAGATCCATACTGTAATAAACATTATTAGCCAAAGTAAAACATAAAAATATACTAAACATGTAACAACCAGGTAACAACCAGGTAACAACCAGGTACCAACCAGGTAACAACACTAGCGTTCAAAAGTTTGGGGTCACTTAGAGATTTCCTTGTTTTACATTAAAACATACATGCAATTAGTTGCAAAATGAATAGGAAATATAGTCAATACGTTCACAAGGTTATAAATAATGATTTTAAATTGAAATAATAATTGAGTCCTTCAAACTTTGCTATTGTCAAAGAATCCTCCAATTACAGCCTTGCAGACCTTTGGCATTCTAGTTGTCAATTTGTTGAGGTAATCTGAAGAGATTTCACCCCATGCTTCCTGAAGCACCTCCCACAAGTTGGATTGGCTTGATGGGCACTTCTTACGTACCATACGGTCAAACTGCTCCCACAACAGCTCAATAGGGTTGAGATCCGGTGACTGTCCTGGCCACTCCATTATAGACAGAATTCCAGCTTCTTCCCTAACTAGTTATTGCATAGATTGGAGCTGTGCTTTGGGTCATTGTCCTGTTGTAGGAGGGAATTGGCTCCAATTAGGCGCCGTCCACAGGGTATGGTGTTGCAAAATGGAGTGATAGCCGTCCTTCTTCAAGATCCCTTTGACCCTGTACAAATCTTCCACATTACCACCAACAAAGCACCCCAGACCATTACATTGCCTCCACCATGATTGACAGATGGCGTCTCCTCCAGCATCTTCATTTCTTCTGGGTCTCACAAATGTTCCTCTTTGTGATCCGAACAACTCAAACTTAGATTTGTCTGTCCATAATATTTTTTCCCAATCTTCCTCTGTCCAGTGTCTGTGTCCTTTTGTCCATCTTAATCTTTTCTTTTTATTGGCCAGTCTGAATATGGCTGTTTCTTTGCAACTCTGCCTAGAAGGCCAGCATCCTGGAGTTGCCTCTTCACTGTTGACATTGAGACTGGTGTTTTGTGGGTACTATTTAATGAAGCTGCCAGTTGAAGACTTGTGAGGTGTCGGTTTCTCAAACTAGACACTCTAACGTACTTGTCCTCTTGCTCAGTTGTGCACCGGGGCCTCCCACTCCTCTTTCTATTCTGGTTACAGCCAGTTTGCGCTGTTCTGTGAAGGGAGTAGTACACAGCATTGTACGAGCTCTTCAGTTTCTTGGCAATTTCTCGCATGGAATAGCCTTCATTTCTCAGAACAAGACGAGTTTCAGAAGAAAGTTCTTTGTTTCTGGCCATTTTGAGCCTGTTCAAACCCACAAATGCTCCAGATACTGAATTAGTTTTATTGCTTCTTTAATCAGAACAGTTTTTAGCTGTGCTAATATAATTGCAAAAGGGTTTTCTAATGATCAATTGGCCTTTTAAAATGATAAACTTGGATTAGCTAACACAACGTGCCATTGGAACACAGAAGTGCTGATAATGGGCAAACTTTTGAACGGTAGTGTATGTAACAACTAATATCCATGTACTTACCCTCTTCAGTATCTCTGTGTTTAGTAGAAGTTTCACATCTATACTGACAACTTCCTCTTTGGACTGGGAGCCCAGAGTACATGAGATGGTTAAACATGCTCTCCCTGGCCGGTCACAGTCCTGTTAGAGAGAAGGGGGGATGAGAGAGAAGAGAGAGACAGAGAATGAGGGAAAGCGAGAGAGAGAAAGAAAGAGAGAGAAAGAGGGGGGGAGAAAGAGGGGGGAGAGAAAGAGAGAGGAGAGAGAAAGAGATTGAGAGAGACAGAGAGGAGGGAGAAAGAGAAAGGAGAGAGAGAGAGAGAAAGAGAGGAGAGAAAGAAGGAAAGACAGAGCGAGATGAACAGATGCTACACAACACACACATGATACATCTCCAAGGGAAACACTTTCACTGAACCTAAAAGTCCACAGACTGGGACAGTTCAGGTGTGTGTGTGTGTGTTCATGGGTGCATGTACACGCCTCTCTCTCTCTGTGCCTGTGCTGTGTGTGTTCATGGGTGTGTGAGTGTATAGACTCTCTCTCTTTTGGTCTCTCTCTCTCTCTGTTTATTCACCAGGACCCTGCGTCCAGACTTGGTGAAGAAGGCAAAGATGGTGTGGAAGATACTCTCTCTGTCCTGGGGGATGGAACAGGGCTTGGGGTTCCTGTGAGGGGTGCAGTTTCCTCGCCCCTCCGCCACCTGGGGAGACAGAGGAAGAGGAGGAGGAAGATGAGAAAGGGCAGGGAGGATGGGAAGAGGTGGATGGGAGGAGTGGGAGGGAGGAGGAGGATGGGAAGAGGAGGATGGGAGGAGGAGGATGGGAGTTGGAAAGATAAATATCTCAGGAATGTTCAACAACACATTCTACAGGTGAGTAGAGGACTCTCCTGAGAGAGACCAATCATTTAACTATTAAGACCCACTGATATATTTCTCAGAATTTTTAAGGTTTCACAATTCGTTTTTGTTTTTTACTTGTTTTAAGCAGGGGCACAACTTTCACTCGGGACAACACGTCACCCCCATATTCTGAAATTGCATTTTTGTCCCTCACAGTTTTATCATAGGAATGTGATACAAAACGAGGCAATAATGTGTTTTAGGACCATGCTGACGCCGCCGAGCCGTCGGGTAGGATGTTTAGAGTGTTTATATATACACAATACCAGTCAAAGGTTTGAACACACCTACTCATTCAAGGGTTTTTCTTTATTTTTACTATTTTCTACATTGTATAATAATAGTGAAGACACCAAAACTATGACATAACACATTTGAAATAATGTAGTAACCAAAAAAGTGTTAAACAATATATATTTTATATTTGACAACAACAAATATTTTATATTTGAGATTCACCATCTTTGTTGCTTCAATCCACAGCCTGAGAAAGTCAGGACTGCGTCCCAAATTGTACACTACTCCCTATATTGGGCACTACTTTTGCCTGTGTGTGTGTGTCTGTGTCTGTGTGTGTGTGTGAGAGAGAGAGACCAAGAGAAAGAGAGCGAGAGAGAGTGTGTGAGAGAGAGAAAGAAAGATAGTTGACCCTCATAACAACTGCACCCTGCTATTAGCTGATTTATGGTACATGAAACATGTCATTTCTGGCATCATTGTGTAGCCCACCACTTGGTACCAGGTTGTTACCAATTACTGTTTAACTCCTTTATATCCATTGTTAACAGATTCCAAGTGAATACCATACAAATAGGGAATAGAGTGCCATTTGGGATATAGCCTTTTTCCCAAATGGCACCCTATTCCCTGTTTAGTGCACTCCTTTTGACCAGGGCCCCAGTTTCATATCTCAGTGACTCCAGATCTACGTTGGGGATGTTATAGAATAGTAGCATGCTCCGCAGGTGTCCCATTCCCCCAGTCCCCCATTCGTTCCGTGCAAGCTCTCTGATCCCTCCAAGTAATTCCAGATGTGGGGATGCAGGGTGGGATACGGTCTGATGTCCCTACAGTCTCTGCTCCAATCCTCCCATTCAAACAGTCAACACAATTATAAGGTTGAGCTCCCCCTGATCTACCTATATGAAAGGAGCGGTGCAGAGGTTATGACAACAAAGCACCTACCGGGGGTGCCTAAATGAGCAACTGTTGTTGTGAAACTAAATGGTCACACAGCCAGTAATAGCTGTATCAACACTTCTTTCCCATTTATCGAAAAAAATCATCAAATAGTGCCTCGCACTGTTCTAACAGGTCCTGTGTTCCATGACCAGAGACATAGATAAACAAGAAGGCCATTTTAACAGTATTAAAGTGTTTGCCAATGTGGATCCACAGCACTCAGCTATGAAGGAAAACAAGAGCGATAGACTTCAGTTGCATAAAGGCAACAAAGAATGTGGATGTGTGTAGGTGGATAAACCCCTAAACAACGCCAGAGGTACTGACGTTTGGGTGAATGGGTGGAAAGTGTGGATAGACTGCTGTTGGACATATGGACAGGGAAATAATGTGCTATCATTGGTCTCCCCTCAGAGCCTGGTTCCTGTCTAGATATCTTCCTTCTAGGATGTTTTTCCTGGCTCTTTGAGGTCTAGGCCGGGTTAATGTAAAAGCACCTGATGACAACTGCTAATGTAAAAAGGACCTTATAAATGAATCTGATTGATTGACTTTGATTCATAAACTGCTGTTGGAAGGTTCCCACCTGTGTGTCCATGATGTGGAACATGTCGGCCCCATTGCCAGCCAGTCGGTTTGGGATCCTGATGTCCACTATGGAGCCAGGTAACCTGCTGGGGCCATTGTTGATCACCTGGAAGACGATGAAAGAGATGGAGAGAAATATTAGGGAGAGAAAGATGGTGAAGGGTAGAGAGAAATAGAAGGTCAGGGGTAAGAGAGGTAGAGGATTGAGGTAAGAGAGAATGTGGGGGGGTAGAAAGAAAGAGAAAGGTGGATGAGAGACAGGGATAGAGAGAGAATAGAGTGAGAGAGTAGTGTGAGAGCGCGAAAGAGAGAGTAGAGAGAGAGAGAGAGAGAGAGAGAGAGAGAGAGAGAGAGAGAGAGAGAGAGAGAGAGAGAGAGAGAGAGAGAGAGAGAGAGTAGTGAGAGAGAGAGAGCGATAGAGAGATATGTTTACAAGGAGCCAAAATAATATGCTGCATGTTTTGACGAGGTAGATGAGGTAGAGCTACTGGTACAGTCATATCAATATAATTGACTTGAATGGGGATTGCCGGATGTACATGTGTCAACAATACCTGAAAGGTGAAGTTTAGAGGCTGGAAGTTACACTCCTTGTCCTCCAGCTGGATGAAGCGAGAGGCATCGATGGAGTTCCCATACAGAAAGGATGTTGGAGTCACTAAACTGTAGACAGATAGAAAGTGATATGGTATTGCACAGCCCCAACAGATTCATGCCAAGATCATTATTTTAGGATATCAAATCAAATGTATAACATGTTTTTGTAGGTCTGTATGTTTTATAGATCAATTTACTGTTAGAGAGACTGATTAAAGACTGGTGTGTCCCCAGATGTTTTCTTCAAGTCCTGTGGTAGAGGAAAGCTGTCATGTTCTGTGAGAATAGTAGCCTGACGACTCACACTAATTTCTTCCACTGCTCTATCAATCGCTACATACTTTAGTCTGAGCCATCATTGAAGTCGTTTTTGGTGAGTAGGGGCACGAGGGGCGTTGTACAAAACAAAGTCATCAGCGATTGGATTGTCTCTAACCAATGAATTAGAGTATCAAAGCCAATGACGAAGGAAAGATCTACAATCTGATAAAACACCTCAGCTACAGCTCTACTCTGCTGTCTGATAATGCTGTCTGATGTCTGATAATGTAGCTCAGCTCTGTCAGGTGTCTTTCATCTGTCAAGAGGCTTAGAACAGAGGTGGAGAGACCAGGCAGGGCGAGTCCAGGCAGGGCGAGTCCAAACAGGGCGAGTCCAAGCAGGGCGAGGCCAGGCAGGGCGAGTCCAGGCAGGGCGAGTCCAGGCAGGGCGAGTCCAGGCAGGGCGAGTCCAAGCAGGGCGAGTCCAGGCAGGGCGAGTCCAGGCAGGGCGAGTCCAGGCAGGGCGAGTGCAGGCAGGGCGAGTCCAGGCAGGGACCGGGCAAGGAGAGACCGGGCAAGGAGAGACCAGGCAAGGAGAGACCAAGTAAGGAGAGACCAGGCAAGGAGAGACCAAGTAAGGAGAGACCAGGCAAGGAGAGACCAAGTAAGGAGAGACCAGGCAAGGAGGGACCAAGTAAGGAGAGACCAGGCAGACTCATAAACTTCCAGAGACATTGAGTGTTAGTTTTGACTTTCATCTTAATGTGACCGTTTGTATTAGTCATGATACAGTTCAAATAAAAAGCAACTGTCTCTCAGCTTGATTCTAGCCAACCATCTTAGCATCCTGTCCATGCTGCTTGATAATGTATATTTGAATAATACATGGTGCTGTCTAGTGACTTCATCTGATAGCATACGTTCAGAGACTACAGTATTTACCAATACATTATGGGGATTGGGTGTGTTTGGCCTAAGTCTACAGTAAGTGTGTATTACAGTATGTCTACAGTAAGTGTGTATTACAGTATGTCCACAGTAAGTGTGTATTACAGTATGTCTACAGTAAGAGTGTATTACAGTATGTCTACAGTAAGTGTGTATTACAGTATGTCTACAGTAAGTGTGTATTACAGCAAGTTAACAGTAAGTGTGTATTACAGTATGTCTACAGTAAGTGTGTATTACAGCAAGTCTACAGTAAGTGTGTATTACAGTAAGTCTACAGTAAGTGTGTTTAACAGTATGTCTACAGTAAGTGTGTATTACAGTATGTCTACAGTAAGTGTGTATTACAGCAAGTCTACAGTAAGTGTGTATTACAGTATGTCTACAGTAAGTGTGTATTACAGTATGTCTACAGTAAGTGTGTATTACAGTATGTCTACAGTAAGTGTGTATTACAGTATGTCTACAGTAAGTGTGTATTACAGTATGTCTACAGTAAGTGTGTATTACAGTATGTCTACAGTAAGTGTGTATTGCAGACAAAGTAAAGATGTGTTGTCCTCTTACCCAGTGATAGCTGTGTCCACCTCATGGACCAGTGGGATAGACAGATCCAACTTGTTGTCCAACAGCCTATGCTCAGGGTTGGCACTACAATGAGAAAACAATAGGAGGCAATTAACAAATAGTTCATATAGTAGATAATAATACATTAACTATGCCAATTTACAGAATAGTGATTTAAGTACAAAGCTGTGTCTTCTCTACAGCAACATGAAAGAGAAAGTTAAATCTTAAATTCTTCTGTCTAAAGAAAAAGTTCTTCATAATTTTTCCACTGCTAACTCCCATACAAATCTGGCTACTTGGAATTATTCCCCTCTCCCAATCCTTTTGACAGGAGACCCCTCCCAGCAGTCTAATGTGACTGCAGACCCCTCCCAGTAGTCTAATGTGATGGCAGACCCCTCCCAGCAGTCTAATGTGACGGCAGACCCCTCCCAGCAGTCTAATGTGACAGCAGACCCCTCCCAGCAGTCTAATGTGATGGCAGACCCCTCCCAGCAGTCTAATGTGACGGCAGACCCCTCCCAGCAGTCTAATGTGACTGCAGACCCCTCCCAGCAGTCTAATGTGACTGCAGACCCCTCCCAGCAGTCTAATGTGACGGCAGACCCCTCCCAGCAGTCTAATGTGATGGCAGACCCCTCCCAGCAGTCTAATGTGACTGCAGACCCCTCCCAGCAGTCTAATGTGACTGCAGACCCCTCCCAGCAGTCTAATGTGACGGCAGACCCCTCCCAGCAGTCTAATGTGACGGCAGACCCCTCCCAGCAGTCTAATGTGACGGCAGACCCCTCCCAGCAGTCTAATGTGATGGCAGACCCCTCCCAGCAGTCTAATGTGACGGCAGACCCCTCCCAGCAGTCTAATGTGACGGCAGACCCCTCCCAGCAGTCTAATGTGACGGCAGACCCCTCCCAGCAGTCTAATGTGACGGCAGACCCCTCCCAGCAGTCTAATGTGACGGCAGACCCCTCCCAGCAGTCTAATGTGACTGCAGACCCCTCCCAGCAGTCTAATGTGACGGCAGACCCCTCCCAGCAGTCTAATGTGATGGCAGACCCCTCCCAGCAGTCTAATGTGATGGCAGACCCCTCCCAGCAGTCTAGGCAGACCCCTCCCAGCAGTCTAATGTGACGGCAGACCCCTCCCAGTAGTCTAATGTGACGGCAGACCCCTCCCAGCAGTCTAATGTGACAGCAGACCCCTCCCAGCAGTCTAATGTGATGGCAGACCCCTCCCAGCAGTCTAATGTGACGGCAGACCCCTCCCAGCAGTCTAATGTGACAGCAGACCCCTCCCAGCAGTCTAATGTGACGGCAGACCCCTCCCAGCAGTCTAATGTGATGGCAGACCCCTCCCAGTAGTCTAATGTGACGGCAGACCCCTCCCAGCAGTCTAATGTGACGGCAGACCCCTCCCAGCAGTCTAATGTGACGGCAGACCCCTCCCAGCAGTCTAATGTGACGGCAGACCCCTCCCAGCAGTCTAATGTGATGGCAGACCCCTCCCAGCAGTCTAATACCCTGACTACACCGCTCGCGTTGCAAAATAAATTTAGATATCTATATTATTCAATTATTGGCACACTGCTCGTGCGCGCCAATGAGCGTCTGATTTGCCAAGGGCTAAAATAGAAGTCAGTTCTATTTGTGATGCAGATCGCGCTGCAAGTCCTGCCTCTCCCATCTCCTCATTGGTTTATAGAAGCAGGTACCCACGTGCCATCTCCTCATTGGTTATACCCACGTGGGTGATTGAAAGACGAACTGTGTTGTCGGTCATCGTGGTAATACAATGAAGGTTTAGATGCTAATCACCATATAAGTTCAAAGAAGAAAAAGCCTGGAAGGAGGAGAGATGACTAGAAACGATTCGGTTGACCGTTTTATGTGTGGATTAATTGTCGGAGTAGAGGACCTTGTGTATTTCATAACAACTCAATGTTTATATCCAAGGACAAATTAGCTTGCAACAGCTAGCTAGCTAAATAGGGCAAATTAGGTAGCAAGTGCACGCTAGCTAGCTAAATTGCCATAAATGTTTAATGCTTTTCGACCTGTCCCCAAATTAATGTAATTGGTTCAGAGTTTGTTTTGATATTTAAACCTGCGTGTCGTGATTGCGTTTGGTGTAGGGGGACAAAATACATTTATGCACGATGGCGCACGATGGCGCACGCGCGCAGCCGGTTTGGGTTCCGTGTAATGTGACGGCAGACCCCTCCCAGCAGTCTAATGTGACGGCAGACCCCTCCCAGCAGTCTAATGTGACGGCAGACCCCTCCCAGTAGTCTAATGTGATGGCAGACCCCTCCCAGCAGTCTAATGTGACGGCAGACCCCTCCCAGTAGTCTAATGTGACGGCAGACCCCTCCCAGCAGTCTAATGTGACGGCAGACCCCTCCCAGCAGTCTAATGTGACGGCAGACCCCTCCCAGCAGTCTAATGTGACGGCAGACCCCTCCCAGCAGTCTAATGTGACGGCAGACCCCTCCCAGCAGTCTAATGTGACAGCAGACCCCTCCCAGCAGTCTAATGTGACAGCAGACCCCTCCCAGCAGTCTAATGTGACGGCAGACCCCTCCCAGCAGTCTAATGTGACGGCAGACCCCTCCCAGCAGTCTAATGTGACGGCAGACCCCTCCCAGCAGTCTAATGTGACGGCAGACCCCTCCCAGCAGTCTAATGTGACGGCAGACCCCTCCCAGCAGTCTAATGTGACGGCAGACCCCTCCCAGCAGTCTAATGTGACGGCAGACCCCTCCCAGCAGTCTAATGTGACGGCAGACCCCTCCCAGCAGTCTAATGTGACGGCAGACCCCTCCCAGCAGTCTAATGTGACGGCAGACCCCTCCCAGCAGTCTAATGTGACGGCAGACCCCTCCCAGCAGTCTAATGTGACGGCAGACCCCTCCCAGCAGTCTAATGTGACGGCAGACCCCTCCCAGCAGTCTAATGTGACGGCAGACCCCTCCCAGCAGTCTAATGTGACGGCAGACCCCTCCCAGTAGTCTAATGTGACGGCAGACCCCTCCCAGTAGTCTAATGTGACGGCAGACCCCTCCCAGTAGTCTAATGTGACGGCAGACCCCTCCCAGTAGTCTAATGTGACGGCAGACCCCTCCCAGTAGTCTAATGTGACGGCAGACCCCTCCCAGTAGTCTAATGTGACGGCAGACCCCTCCCAGCAGTCTAATGTGACGGCAGACCCCTCCCAGTAGTCTAATGTGACGGCAGACCCCTCCCAGTAGTCTAATGTGACGGCAGACCCCTCCCAGCAGTCTAATGTGACGGCAGACCCCTCCCAGCAGTCTAATGTGACGGCAGACCCCTCCCAGTAGTCTAATGTGACGGCAGACCCCTCCCAGCAGTCTAATGTGACGGCAGACCCCTCCCAGCAGTCTAATGTGACGGCAGACCCCTCCCAGTAGTCTAATGTGACGGCAGACCCCTCCCAGTAGTCTAATGTGACGGCAGACCCCTCCCAGCAGTCTAATGTGATGGCAGACCCCTCCCAGCAGTCTAATGTGACGGCAGACCCCTTCCCAGTCTTGTGTGACAGCAGCCCCCTCCCAGTTTTATGTGACAGAAGCCTACTGCCTGGCTGCCAAAACGAACTGCTCTCTGCTCAGTGGCAAACATACAAGACATGCACTTCCAGTGGCTAGACAATGATGTCAGTTGTGTACATACAGTGTGTAGGTCCAAGGCAAATGCAATTACAGACGATAATGTGAGCAAACAGAATCGACTTCCACTCGACTCTGAGTACCTGACATGATTGGAAAGGGTACCAATCAAACCTGTAATTGTGTGGATGACTTTTAATCTGAGTACCTAACATGATTATCAAAGCGTACAAATTAAAGGTAGATATTTTACCAGTCTATGTAGTGTGTATACATCTTCTCATTACCAACAAATGGTCTGGGTTTAGGCTTACCTTGCACTAAAACATTGCCTTGTATTAAATTTATAATGTCACAACGTACCTTTTTGCATGAACTAAAAACTGCAATGTCTCATTTTCCCCTGAAAGCCGACTTGTGTCGAAGATCACTGCAAGATGATACTGAGGAAAGACAAGGAAAGAGGAGGAGTGTTGGGGAAAGAGAAGGAGTGTTGGGGAAAGAGAAGGAGTGTTGGGGAAAGAGGAGGAGTGTTGGGGGAAGAGGAGGAGTGTTGGGGAAAGAGGAGGAGTGTTGGGGGAAGAGGAGGAGTGTTGGGGAAAGAGGAGGAGTGTTGGGGAAAGAGGAGGAGTGTTGGGGGAAGAGGAGGAGTGTTGGGGAAAGAGGAGGAGTGTTGGGGAAAGAGGAGGAGTGTTGGGGGAAGAGGAGGAGTGTTGGGGAAAGAGGAGGAGTGTTGGGGAAAGAGGAGGAGTGTTGGGGAAAGCTTTTAGTTAAATAACATGATGTACATCAAGTACCTGTCAAAATCATTTGTTTGCACCATAGTACTCTTCAAGCTCATCATTAAGCTGGAGGCCTTGGGTCTCAACCCCGCCCTGTGCAATTGGGTCCTGGACTTTCTGACGGGCCGCCCCCAGGTGGTGAAGGTAGGAAACAACATCTCCACTTCGCTGACCCTCAACACTGGGGCCCCACAAAGGTGAGTGCTCAACCCCCTCCTGTACTCCCTGTTCACCCATGACTGTGTGGCCATACACGCCTCCAACTCAATCATCAAGTTTGCAGACGACACAACAGTAGTGGGCTTGATTACCAACAATGACAAGACAGCCTACAGGGAGGAGGTGAGGGCACTCGGAGTGTGGTGTCAGGAAAACAACCTCTCCCTCAACGTCAACAAAACAAAGGAGATGATCGTGGACTTCAGGAAACAGTAGAGGGAGCAAGCACCCCCCTATCCACATCAAAAGGACAGTAGTGGAGAAGATTGAAGGTTTTAAGTACCTCGGCGTACACATCACAGACAAACTGAACCTCAGGAGGCTGAAGAAATGTGGCTTGTCACCTGAAACCCTGACAAACTTTTACAGATGCACAATCGAGAGCATCCTGTCGGGCTGGTACGGCAACTGCACCGCCCTCAACCGCAAGGCTCTCCAGAGGGTGGTGCGGTCTGCACAACGCATCACTGGGGGCAAACTACCTGCCCTCCAAGACACCTACAGCACTACACACCTACATGTCACAGGAAGGCCAAAAAGATCATTAAGGACAACAACCATCCGGCACTGCCTGTTCACCCCGCTACCATCCAGAAGGCGAGTTCAGTATAGGTGCATCAAAGATGGGACCGAGAGACTGAAAAACAGCTTCTATCTCAAGGCCATCAGACTGCTAAACAGCAGTCAGAGAGACTGCTGCCTACATAGAGACTCATATCACCGGCCACTTTAATAAATGGATCACTAGTCACTTTAAACAATGCCACTTTAATAATGTTAACATATCTCACATTACTCATCTCATATGTATATACTGTACCTTATATCATCTATTGCACCATGCCTATGCCGCTCATCCATATATGTACATATTCTTATTCCTCCCTTTAGATTTGTTTGTATTAGGTAGTTGTTGGGGAATTCTTAGATTACTTGTTAGATATTACTGCACTGTCGGAACTAGAAGCACAAGCATTTCAATAAACTCGCATTAACATCTGCTAAGCATGTGTATGTGACCAAGAAAATGTGATTTAATTTGTGCCATTCAGAGGGTGAATGAGCAAGACAAAAGATTTAAGTGCCTTTGAACGGGGTATGGTAGTAGGTGCCACGAGCACCGGTTTGAGAGTGCCAAGAACTGCAACGCTGCTGGGTTTTTCACGCTCAACAGTTTCCTGTGTGTATCAAGAATGGACCACCACCCAAAGGACATCCAGCCAACTTAACACAACTGTTGGAAATATTGGAGTCGACATGGGCCAGCATCCTTGTGGAACGCTTTCGACACCTTGTAGAGTCCATCCCCCAACAAGTTGAGGTTGTTCTGCGGGCAAAAGGGGGTGCAACTCAATATTAGGAAGGTGTTCCTTATGTTTTGTCCACTCAGTGTAAATGTAGAAACAACAAAACATGTAATATATATATAAACATTCTGCCAGGACCGTTAGGAGCCATACCTTAATCATATATTTATAAACATTCTGCCAGGACCGTTAGGAGCCATACCTTAATCATATATTTATAAACATTCTGCCATGACCGTTAGGAGCCATACCTTAATCATATATTTATAAACATTCTGCCAGGACCGTTAGGAGCCATACCTTAATCATATATTTATAAACATTCTGCCAGGACCGTTAGGAGCCATACCTTAATCATATATTTAGAAACATTCTGCCAGGACCGTTAGGAGCCATACCTTAATCATATATTTATAAACATTCTGCCATGACCGTTAGGAGCCATACCTTAATCATATATTTAGAAACATTCTGCCAGGACCGTTAGGAGCCATACCTTAATCATATATTTATAAACATTCTGCCAGGACCGTTAGGAGCCATACCTTAATCATATATTTATAAACATTCTGCCAGGACCGTTAGGAGCCATACCTTAATCATATATTTATAAACATTCTGCCAGGACCGTTAGGAGCCATACCTTAATCATATATTTAGAAACATTCTGCCAGGACCGTTAGGAGCCATACCTTAATCATATATTTATAAACATTCTGCCAGGACCGTTAAGAGCCATACCTTAATCATATATTTATAAACATTCTGCCAGGACCGTTAGGAGCCATACCTTAGTATTTGCTCTCATGAAGGGTAATCCCACGCTGCATTGGAGGAAGTCTAAATCAACAAGACCACAGGAAATACCCTTCTCTTCCTTGAATAGAGAAACAAACAGGGAGGAAGGGATGGGGGAGAGAGAGAGAGAGAGAGAGAGAGAGAGAGAGAGAGAGAGAGAGAGAGAGAGAGAGAGAGAGAGAGAGAGAGAGAGAGTGAGAACCAAGGTGGAGGCAGCACAGATAAAATATGATCACAGTGAAATACTCACTTCACAATATATAGCTGTGCCTGTAAAGAAATAACTTGTTGGAGGGGAAACACAAACAGGGGGTGTGCAGAGAGAGAGAGAGAACCATGGTGGAAGCAGAGAGAGGGGATCTAAGAGAAATGTAACAATGAACAGTGCTGATAGAGTATGGCATCACAACACAGTGTATACAGTTTACTGACTAGAGATGAGTTAAGGAAAATGTCATATTTACTTCATGATGACCCAGTTTAAATCTTGTTCACAACGCAGGTACTACTACTACTACGAATAATAATAATAATAACACTACATGTATTCTATATAGCGCTTTTCATTACAAGTAGAATCTCAAAGACACACAAAAAAAAGAAGAATTGAACAAAACCAATGTACAGTAGGGAGGGATGTGGCAGTTCTTGGGCGATGGTCTTTAGATGATGCAATAACATACAATGACTTCCATGAAACAGAAAGGAAAAGACTACAGTAACAAAACAAAAAAAGATCTCTCTGTGGGACAGGACAGTAATAGGGAGGACAACCTCTATGTCCAGTGAACACACTTCTGTGTCCCAAATGGTGTGTGTGTAAACACTAACCCTGAGAGGAGGAAGAAACCAAACAGTGAGAGTTCACTAAGGGGCTGCTGTTTCTGTGTGTGTGTACAGGGGGGGACAAAGTGTGTGTGTGGGGGGGAGACATTATGTGTGTGTGTGTGTGTGTGTGTGTGTGTGTGTGTGTGTGTGTGTGTGTGTGTGTGTGTGTGTGTGTGTGTGTGTGTGTGTGTGTGTGTGTGTGTGTGTGTGTGTGTCTGTCTGTCTGTCTGTCTGTCTGTCTGTCTGTGGGGGGGAGACATTATGTATCACAATTCCAGTGGGTCAGAAGTTTACTTATACTAAGTTGACTGTGCCTTTAAACAGCATGGGAAATTCCAGAAAATTATGTCATGGCTTTAGAAGCTTCTGATAGGCTAATTGACATAATTTGATTAAATTGGAGATTCAAGCATCATGTTGTGGGGCTGCTTTGCTGCATGAGGGACTGGTGCACTTCACAAAATAGATGGCATCATGAGGTAGGAAAAGTATGTGGATATATTGAAGCAACATCTTAAGACATCAGTCAGGAAGTTAAAGCTTGGTTGCAAATGGGTCTTCCAAATGAACAATGACCCCAAGCATACTTCCAAAGTTGTGGCAAAATGGCTTAAGGACAACAAAGTCAAGGTATTGGAGTGGCCATCACAAAGCCCTGACCTCAATCCTATAGAAAATTTGTGGGCAGAACTGAAAAGTCGTTTGCAAGCACGGAGGCCTACAATCTGACTCAGTTACACCAGCTCTGTCAGGAGGAATGGGCCAAAATTCACCCAACTTATTGTGGGAAGCTTGTGGAAGGCTACCCGAAACGTTTGACCCAAGTTAAATAATTTAAAGGAAATGCTACCAAATACTAATTGAGTGTATGTAAACTTCTGACCCACTGGGAATGTGATGAAAGAAATAAAATATTAAATAAATCATTCTCTCCTCTATTATTCTGACATTTCACATTCTTAAAATAAAGTGGTGATCCTAACTGACCTAAAACAGGGAATTTTTACTTGGATTAAATGTCAGGAATTGTGGAAAATTGAGTTTAAATGTATTTGGTTAAGGTGTATGTAAACTTCCGACATCAACTGTATATATTGTGACATTTCACTGGCCAAAGCCAACACTTCCTTTGGCCGCCTTTCCTTCCAGTTCTCTGCTGCCAATGACTGGAACGAATTGCAAAAATCTCTGAAGCTGGAGACTCATATCTCCCTCTCTAACTTTAAGCATCAGCTGTCAGAGCAGCTTACTTATCACTGTACCTGTACACAGCCAATCTGTAAATAGCACACCCAACTACCTCATCCCCATATTGTTATTTATCCTCTTGCTCTTTTGCACCCCAGTATCTCTACTTGCACGTCATCATCTGCCCATCTATCACTCCAGTGTTAATGGTAAATTGTAATTATTTCACCTCTATGGCCTATTTATTACCTCCCTACTCTTCTACATTTGAACACACTGTACATATATTTTTCTATTGTGTTATTGACTGTACGTTTGTTTATGTGTAACTCTGTGTTGTTGTTTTTGTCGCACTGCTATGCTTTATCTTGGCCAGGTCGCAGTTGTAAATGAGAACTTGTTCTCAACTGGCCTACCTGGTTTAATAGAGGTGAGATAAAAAATAAATAAATAAACATTGTGTGTGTGTGTGTGTGCGGGGGGGGTGAGACATGATGTGTGTAGGGGTGATGAGACGTGTGTGTGGGGAGATGAGACGTGTGTGTGTGGGGGGTGGAGACGTGGGTGTGTGGGGGGTGGAGACGTGATGTGTGTGTGTGGGGAGATGAGATGTGTGTGTGGGGGGTGAGACATGATGGGTGTGTGGGGGGGGTGAGACATGATGTGTGTGCAGGGGGGTGAGACATGATGTTTGTGTGGGGGTTGAGACATGATATGTGTGTGGGGGGTGGAGACATTGTGTGTGTGATTGATGGAGACATGATGTGTGTGTGGGGGGTGGAGACATGATGTGTGTGCGGGGGGGTGAGACATGATGTGTGTGGGGGGGTGAGACATGATGTGTGTGCAGGGGGGTGAGACATGATATGTGTGTGGGGGGTAGAGACATTGTGTGTGTGATTGATGGAGACATGATGTGTGTGTGGGGGGTGGAGACATGATGTGTGTGTGGGGGTGGAGACATGATGTGTGTGCGGGGGGTGAGACATGATGTGTGTATGGGGGGGTGAGACATGATGTGTGTGTTTGTGGGGGTGAGACATGACGTGTGTGTTTGTGGGGGTGAGACATGATGTGTGTATGGGGGGGTGAGACATGACGTGTGTGTTTGTGGGGGTGAGACATCATGTGTGTGTTTGTGGGGGTGAGACATGATGTGTGTGTGCAGGGGGGTGAGACATGATATGTGTGTGGGGGGTGGAGACATTGTGTGTGTGATTGATGGAGACATGATGTGTGTGTGGGGGGTGGAGACATGATGTGTGTGTGGGGGTGGAGACATGATGTGTTTGCGGGGGGTGAGACATGATGTGTGTATGGGGGGGTGAGACATGATGTGTGTGTTTGTGGGGGTGAGACATGACGTGTGTGTTTGTGGGGGTGAGACATGATGTGTGTATGGGGGGGTGAGACATGATGTGTGTATGGGGGGGTGAGACATGACGTGTGTGTTTGTGGGGGTGAGACATGATGTGTGTGTTTGTGGGGGTGAGACATGATGTGTGTATGGGGGGGGGGGTGAGACATGATGTGTGCGTTTGTGGGGGTGAGACATGATGTGTGCGTTTGTGGGGGTGAGACATGATGTGTGCGTTTGTGGGGGGGGTGAGGAGGAGGAAGGACGCATCACAACTTTGACAAATGTCTTAATTTATGCCTGCAGTGAACCCTAATGCAGGTTTTAATCTTTGAAAATACTATTGTTATTGTCAGTTTGGAAAAGTCCTAAATTCACTGGAAACAGTAAAAAAAATGTTTTATTTAACTAGGCTAGTCAGTTACAAACAAATTCTTATTTACAATAACGGCCTAACGAGGACCAGTGGGTTAGTTGCCTTGTTCAGGGACAGAACGACAGATTTTTACCTTGTCAGCTCGGGGATACAATCCAGCAACCTTTTGGTTACTGGCCAAACGCTCTAACCACCTGCCACCACAGCATTCAATAGGGAGTGAACTGGTTACAGCATTCAATAGGGAGTGAACTGGTTACAGCATTCAATAGGGAGTGAACTGGTTACATCATTCAATAGGGAGTGAACTGGTTACAGCATTCAATAGGGAGTGAACTGGTTACAGTATTCAATAGGGAGTGAACTGGTTACAGTATTCAATAGGGAGTGAACTGGTTACAGTATTCATTAGGGAGTGAACTGGTTACAGTATTCAATAGGGAGTGAACTGGTTACAGTATTCAATAGGTAGTGAACTGGTTACAGCATTCAACAGGGAGTGAACTGGTTACAGTATTCAACAGGGAGTGAACTGGTTACAGTATTCAATAGGGAGTGAACTGGTTACAGTATTCAATAGGGAGTGAACTGGTTACAGCATTCAATAGGGAGTGAACTGGTTACAGCATTCAATAGGGAGTGAACTGGTTACAGCATTCAATAGGGAGTGAACTGGTTACAGTATTCAATAGGGAGTGAACTGGTTACAGTATTCAATAGGGAGTGAACTGGTTACAGTATTCAATAGGGAGTGAACTGGTTACAGTATTCAATAGGGAGTGAACTGGTTACAGTATTCAATAGGGAGTGAACTGGTTACAGCATTCAATAGGGAGTGAACTGGTTACAGCATTCAATAGGGAGTGAACTGGTTACAGCATTCAATAGGGAGTGAACTGGTTACAGCATTCAATAGGGAGTGAACTGGTGACAGTATTCAATAGGGAGTGAACTGGTGACAGTATTCAATAGGGAGTGAACTGGTGACAGTATTCAATAGGGAGTGAACTGGTGACAGTATTCAATAGGGAGTGAACTGGTGACAGTATTCAATAGGGAGTGAACTGGTGACAGTATTCAATAGGGAGTGAACTGGTGACAGTATTCAATAGGGAGTGAACTGGTGACAGTATTCAATAGGGAGTGAACTGGTGACAGTATTCAATAGGGAGTGAACTGGTGACAGTATTCAATAGGGAGTGAACTGGTTACAGTATTCAATAGGGAGTGAACTGGTTACAGTATTCAATAGGGAGTGAACTGGTTACAGTATTCAATAGGGAGTGAACTGGTTACAGTATTCAATAGGGAGTGAACTGGTTACAGTATTCAATAGGGAGTGAACTGGTTACAGTATTCATTAGGGAGTGAACTGGTTACAGTATTCAATAGGGAGTGAACTGGTTACAGTATTCAATAGGGAGTGAACTGGTTACAGTATTCAATAGGGAGTGAACTGGTTACAGTATTCAATAGGGAGTGAACTGGTTACAGTATTCAATAGGGAGTGAACTGGTTACAGTATTCAATAGGGAGTGAACTGGTTACAGTATTCAATAGGGAGTGAACTGGTTACAGTATTCAATAGGGAGTGAACTGGTTACAGTATTCAATAGGTAGTGAACTGGTTACAGTATTCAATAGGGAGTGAACTGGTTACAGTATTCAATAGGGAGTGAACTGGTTACAGTATTCAATAGGGAGTGAACTGGTTACAGTATTCAATAGGGAGTGAACTGGTTACAGTATTCAATAGGGAGTGAACTGGTTACAGTATTCAATAGGGAGTGAACTGGTTACAGTATTCAATAGGGAGTGAACTGGTTACAGTATTCAATAGGGAGTGAACTGGTTACAGTATTCAATAGGGAGTGAACTGGTTACAGTATTCAATAGGGAGTGAACTGGTTACAGTATTCAATAGGTAGTGAACTGGTTACAGTATTCAATAGGTAGTGAACTGGTTACAGTATTCAATAGGGAGTGAACTGGTTACAGTATTCAATAGGTAGTGAACTGGTTACAGTATTCAATAGGTAGTGAACTGGTTACAGTATTCAATAGGGAGTGAACTGGTTACATCATTCATTAGGGAGTGAACTGGTTACAGTATTCAATAGGGAGTGAACTGGTTACAGTATTCAATAGGGAGTGAACTGGTTACAGTATTCAATAGGGAGTGAACTGGTTACAGTATTCAATAGGGAGTGAACTGGTTACAGTATTCAATAGGTAGTGAACTGGTTACAGTATTCAATAGGTAGTGAACTGGTTACAGTATTCAATAGGGAGTGAACTGGTTACAGTATTCAATAGGTAGTGAACTGGTTACAGTATTCAATAGGTAGTGAACTGGTTACAGTATTCAATAGGGAGTGAACTGGTTACATCATTCATTAGGGAGTGAACTGGTTACAGTATTCAATAGGGAGTGAACTGGTTACAGTATTCAATAGGGAGTGAACTGGTTACAGTATTCAATAGGGAGTGAACTGGTTACAGTATTCAATAGGGAGTGAACTGGTTACAGTATTCAATAGGTAGTGAACTGGTTACAGTATTCAATAGGTAGTGAACTGGTTACATCATTCATTAGGGAGTGAACTGGTTACAGCATTCAATAGGGAGTGAACTAGTTACAGTATTCAATAGGGAGTGAACTGGTTACAGTATTCAATAGGGAGTGAACTGGTGACAGTATTCAATAGGGAGTGAACTGGTGACAGTATTCAATAGGGAGTGAACTGGTGACAGTATTCAATAGGGAGTGAACTGGTGACAGTATTCAATAGGGAGTGAACTGGTGACAGTATTCAATAGGGAGTGAACTGGTGACAGTATTCAATAGGGAGTGAACTGGTGACAGTATTCAATAGGGAGTGAACTGGTGACAGTATTCAATAGGGAGTGAACTGGTGACAGTATTCAATAGGGAGTTAACTGGTTACAGTATTCAATAGGGAGTGAACTGGTTACAGTATTCAATAGGGAGTGAACTGGTTACAGTATTCAATAGCGAGTGAACTGGTTACAGTATTCAATAGGGAGTGAACTGGTTACAGTATTCAATAGGGAGTGAACTGGTTACAGTATTCAATAGGTAGTGAACTGGTTACAGTATTCATTAGGGAGTGAACTGGTTACAGTATTCAATAGGGAGTGAACTGGTTACAGTATTCAATAGGGAGTGAACTGGTTACAGTATTCAATAGGGAGTGAACTGGTTACAGTATTCAATAGGGAGTGAACTGGTTACAGTATTCAATAGGGAGTGAACTGGTTACAGTATTCAATAGGGAGTGAACTGGTTACAGTATTCAATAGGTAGTGAACTGGTTACAGTATTCAATAGGGAGTGAACTGGTTACAGTATTCAATAGGTAGTGAACTGGTTACAGTATTCAATAGGGAGTGAACTGGTTACAGTATTCAATAGGGAGTGAACTGGTTACAGTATTCAATAGGGAGTGAACTGGTTACAGTATTCAATAGGGAGTGAACTGGTTACAGTATTCAATAGGGAGTGAACTGGTTACAGTATTCAATAGGGAGTGAACTGGTTACAGTATTCAATAGGGAGTGAACTGGTTACAGTATTCAATAGGGAGTGAACTGGTTACAGTATTCAATAGGGAGTGAACTGGTTACAGTATTCAATAGGGAGTGAACTGGTTACAGTATTCAATAGGGAGTGAACTGGTTACAGTATTCAATAGGGAGTGAACTGGTTACAGTATTCAATAGGTAGTGAACTGGTTACAGTATTCAATAGGTAGTGAACTGGTTACAGTATTCAATAGGGAGTGAACTGGTTACATCATTCATTAGGGAGTGAACTGGTTACAGTATTCAATAGGGAGTGAACTGGTTACAGTATTCAATAGGGAGTGAACTGGTTACAGTATTCAATAGGGAGTGAACTGGTTACAGTATTCAATAGGGAGTGAACTGGTTACAGTATTCAATAGGTAGTGAACTGGTTACAGTATTCAATAGGTAGTGAACTGGTTACATCATTCATTAGGGAGTGAACTGGTTACAGCATTCAATAGGGAGTGAACTGGTTACAGTATTCAATAGGGAGTGAACTGGTTACAGTATTCATTAGGGAGTGAACTGGTTACAGTATTCAATAGGGAGTGAACTGGTTACAGTATTCAATAGGGAGTGAACTGGTTACAGTATTCAATAGGGAGTGAACTGGTTACAGTATTCAATAGGGAGTGAACTGGTTACAGTATTCAATAGGGAGTGAACTGGTTACAGTACTCAATAGGGAGTGAACTGGTTACAGTACTCAATAGGTAGTGAACTGGTTACAGTATTCAATAGGGAGTGAACTGGTTACAGTATTCAATAGGGAGTGAACTGGTTACAGTATTCAATAGGGAGTGAACTGGTTACATCATTCATTAGGGAGTGAACTGGTTACAGTATTCAATAGGGAGTGAACTGGTTACAGTATTCAATAGGGAGTGAACTGGTTACAGTATTCAATAGGGAGTGAACTGGTTACAGTATTCAATAGGGAGTGAACTGGTTACAGTATTCAATAGGGAGTGAACTGGTTACAGTATTCAATAGGGAGTGAACTGGTTACAGTATTCAATAGGGAGTGAACTGGTTACAGTATTCAATAGGGAGTGAACTGGTTACAGTATTCAATAGGTAGTGAACTGGTTACAGTATTCAATAGGTAGTGAACTGGTTACAGTATTCAATAGGGAGTGAACTGGTTACAGTATTCAACAGGGAGTGAACTGGTTACAGTATTCAATAGGGAGTGAACTGGTTACAGTATTCAATAGGGAGTGAACTGGTTACAGTATTCAATAGGTAGTGAACTGGTTACAGTATTCAATAGGTAGTGAACTGGTTACAGTATTCAATAGGGAGTGAACTGGTTACAGTATTCAACAGGGAGTGAACTGGTTACAGTATTCAATAGGGAGTGAACTGGTTACAGTATTCAATAGGGAGTGAACTGGTTACAGCGTTCAATAGGGAGTGAACTGGTTACAGTATTCAATAGGGAGTGAACTGGTTACAGTATTCAATAGGGAGTGAACTGGTTACAGTATTCAATAGGGAGTGAACTGGTTACAGTATTCAATAGGGAGTGAACTGGTTACAGCATTCAATAGGGAGTGAACTGGTTACAGTATTCAATAGGGAGTGAACTGGTTACAGCATTCAATAGGGAGTGAACTGGTTACAGTATGCAATAGGGAGTGAACTGGTTACAGCATTCAATAGGGAGTGAACTGGTTACAGCATTCAATAGGGAGTGAACTGGTTACAGTATTCAATAGGGAGTGAACTGGTTACAGCATTCAATAGGGAGTGAACTGGTTACAGTATTCAATAGGGAGTGAACTGGTTACAGTATTCAATAGGGAGTGAACTGGTTACAGTATTCAATAGGTAGTGAACTGGTTACAGTATTCAATAGGTAGTGAACTGGTTACAGTATTCAATAGGGAGTGAACTGGTTACAGCATTCAATAGGTAGTGAACTGGTTACAGCATTCAATAGGGAGTGAACTGGTTACAGTATTCAATAGGGAGTGAACTGGTTACAGTATTCAATAGGTAGTGAACTGGTTACAGTATTCAATAGGTAGTGAACTGGTTACAGTATTCAATAGGGAGTGAACTGGTTACAGTATTCAACAGGGAGTGAACTGGTTACAGTATTCAATAGGTAGTGAACTGGTTACAGTATTCAATAGGTAGTGAACTGGTTACAGTATTCAATAGGTAGTGAACTGGTTACAATATTCAATAGGTAGTGAACTGGTTACAGTATTCAATAGGTAGTGAACTGGTTACAGTATTCAATAGGGAGTGAACTGGTTACAGTATTCAATAGGGAGTGAACTGGTTACAGTATTCAATAGGGAGTGAACTGGTTACAGTATTCAATAGGGAACTACAGTGATTCCTAATGTCATGTGGATTTTAGCTAGACTAGTAACTCCTGGATATGTTGGATATTTACCTGGGAGATTAGAGATACTGTATGCTGCATATTACCTCTCCCTCTTCTGCTCACACAATTATGAGGGAAAACAAATCCATACAACTATCACTATTACAAATTCTCCTCCTCGTGGTCTTGCCATAGCACCTATCAACCATTACCAGTCATTAGGATTTCCCTGCTCTGCTGACACATTGACGAGGAAACAGAAAATCACTCCACACACCTATCATCCTGCCTCCCCTCCTCCTTCGACTCCCTGCTCCCCTTACTCAGCAGTTCCCCAGCTCCAGGCCCGGGTGGGGTGGGGTTTAGGGTGGGGCTGTGCCCTTAGTCTTCATTAAATCAGCTAACATAGCAAAAATCCTTGACTATGTACATACTCAGTCAGCATAGCCTTGCTATTGAGAGAGGCCACCATAGGCAGACCTGGCCCTCGAGAGAAGACAGAAAACTGAGCTGCACTTCCTAACCTCCTTCCAAATGTTTGACCACATTAGAGACATATTTTCCACAGATCACACAGAACCACAAAGAATTTGAAAACAAATCCAACATTGATAAACTCCTGTATATGCTAGGCGAAATACCACAATGTGCAATCAGAGCAGCAAGATGTGTGGCCCGTTGCCATGACAAAAGGGCATCCAGTGGAGCACAAACAACACCGTAAATACAACCTATATTTATCTGTTTATTTCACTTGCTTTGGCAATGTAAACATATGTTTCCCATGCCAATAATGCACTTTGAATTGAATTCAGAGAGGGGGGGCGGGGCCAGCCTGTTTCCCCGTCACCCCCCTGGCAGGGCCTTGAGAGAGAACAGAGCAGACGTGGCTTTCCTTTCTCTGTGGGGAGACTAGGACTACTGTCTGTTTGTTCATCTCTCTCTCACAATCTTTCACTGGTGTTTTCCCCCATGTCTTTCTCATTATTGTATTCCCCAAACCACACATATCCCTGAGTCGCTTCTCTTTTCAGTTTGCTGCAGCTAGCGACTGGAACGAGCTGCAACAAACACTCAAACTGGACAGTTTTAACTCTTCATTTAAAGACACAATCATGGACACTCTTACTGACAGTTGTGGCTGCTGTGCGTGATATATTGTTGTCTCTACCTTCTTGCCAATTGTGCTGTTGTCTGTGCCCAATAATGTTGGTACCATGTTTTGTGCTGCTACCATGTTGTGCTGCTGCCATGTTGTGTTGCTACCATGTTGTGTTGCCGCCATGCTATTTTGTAGTTTTAGGTCTCTGTTAATGTAATGTTGTGGTGTCTCTTTTGTCACGATGTGTGTTTTGTCCTATATTTTTATTTTGTTTTAGATGTTTAATCCCAGCCCCCGTCACCGCAGGAGGCCTTTTGCCTTTTGGTCGGCCATCATTGTAAATAAGAATTTGTTCTCAACTGACTTGCCTAGTTAAATAAAGGTTAAATAAATAAATGTTTAAAATCCATGCCAAAGACTCTAATTGGCTAAGGATTGAGTGTTTTTCTTCTGTGTCTTTAGTTAAAAAATGCTCCACCTTTCCGTATTTAGACTTTGATAGGAGCTTGCCACAGCAGGACTTGGCAGAAATGGTTCTCTAAAATCACAACACTGCTCTGGTTACATGTCCTCAAACTAGTACCACACCAGCGTGGTCCCACACAATGTTTATAGCCAGGCCCTCTGCTATAGGCGTTTGTTAACTTCTTACTTTACCACAACAGCCGTTAGCAGAGGTTCTGAATATCACAAACCCCGGACCTGTCATGATGAACATAAGATTCCAAAACATAAACGCTGTGCTCCCACAAAAAAGTACAAATAAGCCCACCACCCACCTCCACCTCATAACCCAGGCTCCTGTGTGGCTGTGTGTGACGACAGACCTACGTTCAAATACTATTTGAAACAATTTATAATACTTCCGCTGGGCTTAATTGTGCTTGCCTGGTGCAATGGAACCAAGAGAATAGTCATAAAAGTGCCAACCCCACTCTGAGGAGTGAGATGAGCTTCTGAAACTAATTCACCTCCCTGGTTTTCAAAAGGCTCTGGTTGCAAGAACAACAGAGAGATAACCAGACCACCGCTCTTAAAATCAGGGGGAGCGGGAGTTCACACTCAGCTCCACACACACACACAGAGTGAGAAAGAGCCTCAGAGGAGGAGCGGGAGCTGACCCTAACAGAACCTTAGCAGAGCAGAGAGAGGTCACATAAACACCTCTGAATTCTACCAGCAGGCAGAAGTAATTACAAAAGTCAATAGCTGTGTTCGAATACTCATACTAACCGTACTATTTGTGATGTGAATTGAGTATATGGTATGCTTATTGGTCATAGTATGTATATAGTTAGTAACCCAAAAGGTCCCGGATGTCGTACTAAATTCGCCAAAATATGAAGTATACACGCAGAGGACACTATTTCCGTACTTTAGGGCAATTCTTCAGGAAATGGGCGTGGCTTCACATCATTTTCAGATTTCAAGAAAATGGCGGAAAATATGCAGCCGAAGTACAACGAGAGCGGATACAAATTCACTGCTTTAACTAATTATGACAAACATGAAGAAAATGTTGAGCAATGTAATAAACTTATGTTGGCTGACAATTTGTTAGCTACGCTGTCCTTACGAACCACATCGCATATCATTACAGCAGTATGTACCGGTATGTTGTTAGCTAGCTACCTAACGTTAGTTGGCTAATTATACATCAAACTTGCCAGTATATTAACTATAGGCTATCTAACAACCCAATGTTAATTGTAATTCAATTGTTGCCAGCAGCACAGTTACAGTCAACAATGCTCTGGATAACCAGCTCTGCTAGGGCGAGTAAAATGGTCAGAGTGAGGTGTTCTCTCATTTGTGTCTGGAAGAAGCTAGCAAGCTAGACAACGTCAGCCAACCAGCTTGGGTGCTTGACTGTCGTTGTAAGGTCAGAATACTTGAATCAACCCTAATCCAGCCAGAGTGTCCAGTTTGCGCTCTCAGCGCTCCGAGAGCGAAACGCTACACCCAGAGTGCAGTCTAAGGGCACTCCGGCACTCCAAATTGAATTTAAGAACACACCCAAAGTTGTATAATGTCTAGCTAGTAATTTGTTATGCTAACAAGCAGGCAAGAGGTTGCATAACAGCATCAACTTCCGGTAGACAGGTGAAGCACTAGGACGCTCAGCTGATAGGATACCGTTTGTTTACAATATACTAAAATCAACGAATAGTATATAGTATGTAGCATATACTCATTAAGTATGTAGCATACGTTATGTTAGTATGGGTATTCGAACACAGCTATAGCCTCAGCAAATGGTGTTGTTGAAATATAGCCTCAGCAAATGGTGTTGTTGAAATATAGCCTCAGCGAATGGTGTTGTTGAAATATAGCCTCAGCGAATGGTGTTGTTGAAATATAGCCTCAGTGAATGGTGTTGTTGAAACAGCCTCAGCGAATGGTGTTGTTGAAACAGCCTCAGCGAATGGTGTTGTTGAAACAGCCTCAGTGAATGGTGTTGTTGAAACATAGCCTCAGTGAATGGTGTTGTTGAAACAGCCTCAGCGAATGGTGTTGTTGAAACAGCCTCAGCGAATGGTGTTGTTGAAACAGCCTCAGTGAATGGTGTTGTTGAAACATAGCCTCAGTGAATGGTGTTGTTGAAACAGCCTCAGCGAATGGTGTTGTTGAAACATAGCCTCAGCGAATGGTGTTGTTGAAACATAGCCTCAGCGAATGGTGTTGTTGAAACAGCCTCAGCGAATGGTGTTGTTGAAACATAGCCTCAGTGAATGGTGTTGTTGAAACAGCCTCAGCGAATGGTGTTGTTGAAACAGCCTCAGTGAATGGTGTTGTTGAAACATAGCCTCAGTGAATGGTGTTGTTGAAACAGCCTCAGCGAATGGTGTTGTTGAAACATAGCCTCAGTGAATGGTGTTGTTGAAACAGCCTCAGCGAATGGTGTTGTTGAAACATAGCCTCAGCGAATGGTGTTGTTGAAACAGCCTCAGCGAATGGTGTTGTTGAAACATAGCCTCAGCGAATGGTGTTGTTGAAACATAGCCTCAGCGAATGGTGTTGTTGAAACAGCCTCAGCGAATGGTGTTGTTGAAACAGCCTCAGCGAATGGTTTTGTTGAAACAGCCTCAGCGAATGGTGTTGTTGAAACAGCCTCAGCGAATGGTGTTGTTGAAACATAGCCTCAGTGAATGGTTTTGTTGAAACAGCCTCAGCGAATGGTGTTGTTGAAACAGCCTCAGCGAATGGTGTTGTTGAAACAGCCTCAGCGAATGGTGTTGTTGAAACAGCCTCAGCGAATGGTGTTGTTGAAACAGCCTCAGCGAATGGTGTTGTTGAAACAGCCTCAGCGAATGGTGTTGTTGAAACAGCCTCAGCGAATGGTGTTGTTGAAACAGCCTCAGCGAATGGTGTTGTTGAAACAGCCTCAGTGAATGGTGTTGTTGAAACAGCCTCAGCGAATGGTGTTGTTGAAACAGCCTCAGTGAATGGTGTTGTTGAAACAGCCTCAGTGAATGGTGTTGTTGAAACAGCCTCAGCGAATGGTGTTGTTGAAACAGCCTCAGCGAATGGTGTTGTTGAAACAGCCTCAGTGAATGGTGTTGTTGAAACAGCCTCAGTGAATGGTGTTGTTGAAACAGCCTCAGCGAATGGTGTTGTTGAAACAGCCTCAGTGAATGGTGTTGTTGAAACAGCCTCAGTGAATGGTGTTGTTGAAACAGCCTCAGCGAATGGTGTTGTTGAAACAGCCTCAGTGAATGGTGTTGTTGAAACATAGCCTCCATTTCCTACAGTAACCATTGATCAACTGTTAATTCAACTTTCCCAAAACGTATTTATTTCAAAACATCACCGCAACAACCCCTAACCAAAGAAACACTAGACATGAGTACTAAAATGTAAACAACCGACATTTCAACATGTAAACAAACATGCACAACAATAGTCATGAAGAGACAACAGCAGAATGAAAAGACAGAACAACCAATCAATGAAACCTTTCACACAACAGCCCCCACGTACAACAACAATAGAACGACAACCAACCTTCTGCCAGTAGTTGATATAGAAGACATCTCTGGAGAAGTTGAAGTAGATGTTGGTGTCGTAGGCATCGTCCCCTGCGTTGGACAGGGTCACGTTCAGAGAGACGTTCCTCACTCCTCCTAGGGCCAGATGGGACCGCACGTGGAGCCTAGACGCAGGAATGGAATAATTACTTTTATTTGATAGGGACAGAATCAGTTAAAAGATTGTGAGACGTTCCATACATTCCTCACGCTTGCCAAGACTAGAGGGGGACGGATATGGAGCCTGGTAGAGAATATTATGGTCATTCAGAAGAAGCTTTCTTTCTTTTCTAAAGGTATTACTCTGTTATAAGTTATTATGAGAACTACAATGGAGTTATATGAGAGATTTTCACTCCACACACAAGCAAAAGACACTAGTAATATATAACTAAGCTGTTATACTAGTAGTAATACCACTGATTCACTGAATTACAACAGCTATTGGTTTCCAAAAGTCCACACTGCCAATGATTCATACAACAAGAGGAAAAGGACCTCCCTCACTAAATATGGAGAAAGCATGGATGGCTTCCAATGACAACGAGAGCCAATGAGCACGCATCATAGTTCCACTGACCACACCCACACCTCAGTGTGTACAGCATGACCTCAGTCTCCTTTCATAGCAGAGTGGTGAGCAGAGGCCAGAAGAGAACACGTGCTGGCACACACAATCTACAACTAAACTTGTGGGGACACAAGTTTAACCCCTATCCTAACCCGTACCCTAACCTTAACCCGAAAACCTAACCTTAACCCTAAATCTAACCCTAGCTCCTAACCCTAATTCTAACCATAACCATAAACCCCGTAGAAATAGCATTTGACTTTGTGGGGACCAACAAAATGTCCCCAGTTGATCAAATTTTTGTTCATTTAGTATTCTTGTGGCTGACTTCTGGTCCTGACAAGTATAGTTAAACACGTCCAAAACATACACACGAATAGATATGATATAAACCAAGTGAGTGGTCAAACAGAGAAACAGACAGTGTGTGTGTGTGAGTGTGTTCTTTTACCCAGAAAGCAGCAGTTTCCCATGGAGTCTCAGGTCAGCAGCACAGTCATCAGACAGGCAGTTCCTCTCAAACCATGTCTAGAAGAGGAAACGAAAGGTAATCGAAAAATAACAAAATTGATCAATCTTCCAAATTCCACTCAAGGAAAGAAAACACGGTGGTAACATCAGGTGGTAACCGAAACCACCTCATAACGATAATCTGAGGTTATTTCTTTGAGGTCATTTCTAGGCATTCCTCTGCTAACACAGAGGAAGAAGAGACTTTGCTTTCAGGTACCAGTGTTAGAGGGTCGATTCCTAAAATATTTATAAAACTTAAAGGAAATTGATCGGAACTAAATATACTGTATGTATCAGTCCCTGATTCTAAATAATTTACTTTCAACTCTGATTGACTCTCGGTAGAGAGTACTGCCGGAATTCGGGGGTAAATCAGACCAGGACTCGAACCTGGATCCAGCGACTGTCAACCACACACCTTAGCCGTTACACGAAAACTCTTAGCATGGTCGCAAGGTATTGTCACTATAGTATGTTGTGTGAGAAGATTTCAACCTACATATAGGCGACACAACAGCTGTAGCCTGTTACCTCATTCAACCTAGATATACAGTTGAAGTCGGAAGTTTACATACACTTAAGTTGGAGTCATTGAAACTAGTTTTTCAACCATTCCACAAATTTCTTGTTAACAAACTATAGTCTTGGCAAGTCGGTTAGGACATCTACTTTGTGCCTGACACAAGTTATTTTTCCAACAATTGTTAACAGACAGATAACTTATAATTCACTGTATCACAATTCCAGTGGGTCAGAAGTTTACATACACTAAGTTGACTGTGCCTTTAAACAGCTTGGAAACATCCAGAAAATGTTTGAGTCAATTGGAGATGTACCTGTGGATGTAATTCAAGGCCTACCTTCAAACTCAGTGCCTCTTTGCTTGACATCATGGGAAAATCAAAAGAAATCAGCCAAGACCTCAGAAAATAAATTGTAGATATCCACAAGTCTGGTTCATCCTTGGGAGCAATTTCCAAACGCCTGAAGGTACCACGTTCATCTGTACAAACAATAGTACGCAAGTATAAACACCATGGGACCACGCAGCCATCATACCGCTCAGGAAGGAGACGCGTTCTGTCTCCTAGAGATGAACGTACTTTGGTGTGCAGCGTGCAAATCAATCCCAGAACAACAGCAAAGGACCTTGTGAAGATGCTGGAGGAAACAGGTACAATATTATCTATATCCACAGTAAAACAAGTCCTATATCGACATAACCTGAAAGGCCGCTCAGCAAGGAAGAAGCCACTGCTACAAAACTGCCATAAAAAAAGCCAGACTACGTTTTGCAACTGCACATGGGGACCATGATCAAACTTTTTGGAGAAATGTCCTCTGGTCTGATGAAACAAAAATTGAACTGTTTGGCCATAATGACCATCGTTACGTTTGGAGGAAAAAGGGGGACGCTTGCAAGCCGAAGAACACCATCCCAACCGTGAAGCACGGGGTCAGCAACATGTTGTGGGGGTGCTTTGCTGCAGGAGGGACTGGTGCACTTCACAACATAGATGGCATCATGAGGCAGGAAAATTATGTGGATATATTGAAGCAACATTTCAAGACATCAGTCAGGAAGTTAAAGCTTGGTCGCAAATGGGTCTTCCAAATGGACAATGACCCCAAGCATACTTCCAAAGTTGTGGCAAAATGGCTTAAGGACAACAAAGTCAAGGTAGTGGAGTCGCCATCACAAAGCCCTGACCTCAATCCCATAGAGAATTTGGCATACAAACCTGACTCAGTTACACCAGCTCTGTCAGAAGGAATGGGCCAAAATTCACCCAACTTATTTTGGGAAGCTTGTGGAAGGCTACCTGAAACGTTTGACCCAAGTTAAACAATTTAAAGGAAATCCTACCCAATACTAATTGAGTGTATGTAAACTTCTGACCCACTGGGAATGTGATGAAAGAAATACAAGCTCAAATAAATCATTCTCTCTACTAATTTTCTGACATTTCACATTCTTAAAATACATTTGGGATCCTAACTGACCTAAAACAGGGAATTTTTACTTGGATTAAATGTCAGGAATTGTGAAAACTGAGTTGAAATGTATTTGGCTAAGGTGTATGTAAACTTCCGACTTGGACTGTAGGTAACACAACAGCTGTAGCCTGTTACCTCATTCAACCTAGATAATAGGCAACACAACAGCTGTAGCCTGTTACCTCATTCAACCTAGATAATAGGCAACACAACAGCTGTAGCCTGTTACCTCATTCAACCTAGATAATAGGCAACAACAGCTGTAGCCTGTTACCTCATTCAACCTAGATAATAGGCAACAACAGCTGTAGCCTGGTACCTCATTCAACCTAGATAATAGGCAACACAACAGCTGTAGCCAGTTACCTCATTCAACCTAGATAATAGGCAACAACAGCTGTAGCCTGTTACCTCATTCAACCTAGATATATGCAACACAACAGCTGTAGCCTGTTACCTCATTCAACCTAGATAATAGGCAACACAACAGCTGTAGCCTGTTACCTCATTCAACCTAGATAATAGGCAACACAACAGCTGTAGCCTGTTACCTCATTCAACCTAGATAATAGGCAACACAACAGCTGTAGCCTGTTACCTCATTCAACCTAGATAATAGGCAACACAACAGCTGTAGCCTGTTACCTCATTCAACCTAGATAATAGGCAACACAACAGCTGTAGCCTGTTACCTCATTCAACCTAGATAATAGGCAACACAACAGCTGTAGCCTGTTACCTCATTCAACCTAGATAATAGGCAACAACAGCTGTAGCCTGTTACCTCATTCAACCTAGATAATAGGCAACAACAGCTGTAGCCTGGTACCTCATTCAACCTAGATAATAGGCAACAACAGCTGTAGCCTGTTACCTCATTCAACCTAGATAATAGGCAACACAACAGCTGTAGCCTGTTACCTCATTCAACCTAGATAATAGGCAACACAACAGCTGTAGCCTGTTACCTCATTCAACCTAGATAATAGGCAACACAACAGCTGTAGCCTGTTACCTCATTCAACCTAGATAATAGGCAACACAACAGCTGTATTCTGTTACCTCATTCAACCTAGATAATAGGCAACAATCGCTGTAGCCTGTTACCTCATTCAACCTAGATAATAGGCAACACAACAGCTGTAGCCTGTTACCTCATTCAACCTAGATAATAGGCAACACAACAGCTGTAGCCTGTTACCTCATTCAACCTAGATAATAGGCAACAACAGCTGTAGCCTGTTACCTCATTCAACCTAGATAATAGGCAACACAACAGCTGTAGCCTGTTACCTCATTCAACCTAGATAATAGGCAACACAACAGCTGTAGCCTGTTACCTCATTCAACCTAGATAATAGGCAACACAACAGCTGTAGCCTGTTACCTCATTCAACCTAGATAATAGGCAACACAACAGCTGTAGCCTGTTACCTCATTCAACCTAGATAATAGGCAACACAACAGCTGTAGCCTGTTACCTCATTCAACCTAGATAATAGGCAACACAACAGATGTAGCCTGTTACCTCATTCAACCTAGATATATGCAACACAACAGCTGTAGCCTGTTACCTCATTCAACCTAGATAATAGGCAACAACAGCTGTAGCCTGTTACCTCATTCAACCTAGATAATAGGCAACACAACAGCTGTAGCCTGTTACCTCATTCAACCTAGATAATAGGCAACAACAGCTGTAGCCTGTTACCTCATTCAACCTAGATAATAGGCAACACAACAGCTGTAGCCTGTTACCTCATTCAACCTAGATAATAGGCAACACAACAGCTGTAGCCTGTTACCTCATTCAACCTAGATAATAGGCAACACAACAGCTGTAGCCTGTTGCCTCATTCAACCTAGATAATAGGCAACACAACAGCTGTAGCCTGTTACCTCATTCAACCTAGATAATAGGCAACACAACAGCTGTAGCCAGTTACCTCATTCAACCTAGATAATAGGCAACAACAGCTGTAGCCTGTTACCTCATTCAACCTAGATAATAGGCAACAACAGCTGTAGCCTGGTACCTCATTCAACCTAGATAATAGGCAACAACAGCTGTAGCCTGTTACCTCATTCAACATAGATAATAGGCAACAACAGCTGTAGCCTGTTACCTCATTCAACATAGATAATAGGCAACACAACAACTGTAGCCTGTTACCTCATTCAACCTAGATAATAGGCAACACAACAGCTGTAGCCTGTTACCTCATTCAACCTAGATAATAGGCAACACAACAGATGTAGCCTGTTACCTCATTCAACCTAGATAATAGGCAACACAACAGCTGTAGCCTGTTACCTCATTCAATCTAGATAATAGGCAACACAACAGTTGTAGCCTGTTACCTCATTCAACCTAGATAATAGGCAACACAACAGATGTAGCCTGTTACCTCATTCAACCTAGATAATAGGCAACAACAGCTGTAGCCTGTTACCTCATTCAACCTAGATAATAGGCAACAACAGCTGTAGCCTGTTACCTCATTCAACCTAGATAATAGGCAACACAACAACTGTAGCCTGTTACCTCATTCAACCTAGATAATAGGCAACACAACAGCTGTAGCCTGTTACCTCATTCAACCTAGATAATAGGCAACACAACAGCTGTAGCCTGTTACCTCATTCAACCTAGATAATAGGCAACACAACAGCTGTAGCCTGTTACCTCATTCAACCTAGATAATAGGCAACACAACAGCTGTAGCCTGTTACCTCATTCAACCTAGATAATAGGCAACACAACAGCTGTAGCCTGTTACCTCATTCAACCTAGATAATAGGCAACAACAGCTGTAGCCTGTTACCTCATTCAACCTAGATAATAGGCAACAACAGCTGTAGCCTGTTACCTCATTCAACCTAGATAATAGGCAACACAACAACTGTAGCCTGTTACCTCATTCAACCTAGATAATAGGCAACACAACAGCTGTAGCCTGTTACCTCATTCAACCTAGATAATAGGCAACACAACAGCTGTAGCCTGTTACCTCATTCAACCTAGATAATAGGCAACACAACAGCTGTAGCCTGTTACCTCATTCAACCTAGATAATAGGCAACACAACAGCTGTAGCCTGTTACCTCATTCAACCTAGATAATAGGCAACACAACAGCTGTAGCCTGTTACCTCATTCAACCTAGATAATAGGCAACACAACAGCTGTAGCCTGTTACCTCATTCAACCTAGATAATAGGCAACAACAGCTGTAGCCTGTTACCTCATTCAACCTAGATAATAGGCAACACAACAACTGTAGCCTGTTACCTCATTCAACCTAGATAATAGGCAACACAACAGCTGTAGCCTGTTACCTCATTCAACCTAGATAATAGGCAACAACAGCTGTAGCCTGTTACCTCATTCAACCTAGATAATAGGCAACACAACAGCTGTAGCCTGTTACCTCATTCAACCTAGATAATAGGCAACAACAGCTGTAGCCTGTTACCTCATTCTTTGCTGCCATCTTGTCTCCTTTCCTCCAGCGCAGTACAGGTGTAAGAGCAGGCAGGTCTTTGTCCAGGTGACCGTTCACCACATGCTTCCCCAGGGTGTAGGCCACCTCAAAGGTGATGGCTGTGAATATGTCTTTCACGTCCTTCTGTAGAGACACAAAGAGAAACCAAATGGCAGTTCAAGCACAATGTAATTTCGTGATCCAGAACCAAATCTTGAATGCTCAGTTTGTTATGAGAAAGAGCCAGTGGACAAGACGACCTAAAGCAAGACCGATTCAATACCAAGTATGCACCTCACTATATATAACAAAATATATGTATACAATACCATTCAAAAGTTTATGGTCACTTAGAAATGTCCTTGTTTTTTAAAGAAAATCACATTTTTTGTCCATTAAAATAACATCAAATTGATCAGAAATACATTGTTAATGTTGTAAATGACTATTATAGCTGGAAACGGCAGATTTTTAATGGAATATCTACATAGGTGTACAGAGGCCCATTAACAGCAACCATCACTCCTGTGTTCCAATGGCACATTGTGTTAGCTAATCCAAGTTTATAATTTTAAAAGGCTAACTGATCATTAGAAAACCCTTTTGCAATTATGTTAGCACAGTTGAAAACTGCTGTTCTGATTAAAGAAGCAATAAAACTCGCCTTCTTTAGACTAGTTCAGTATCTGGAGCATCAGCGTTTGTGGGTTCGATTACAGGCTCAAAATGGCTAGAAACAAAGAACGTTCTTCTGAAACTCGTCAGTCTATTCGTCAGTCTATTCTTCAGGTGCTTCTACACCTGCATTGCTTGCTGTTTGGGGTTTTAGGCTGGGTTTCTGTACAGCACTTTGAGATATCAGCTGATGTACAAAGGGCTATATAAATAAATCTGATTTGATTTGATTTGTTCTGAGAAATGAAGGCTATTCCATGCGAGAAACTGCCAAGAAACTGAAGATCTCATACAGCGCTGTGTACTACTCCCTTCTTAGAACAGGGCAAACTGGCCCTAACCAGAATAGAAAGAGGAGTGGGATGCCCCTGTGCGCAACTGAGCAAGAGGACAAGTACATTAGAGGGTCTAGTTTGAGAAACAGACGCTTCACAAGTACTCAACTGGCAGCTTCAAGAAAAGGTTAAGACGGGCAAAAGAACACAGACACTGGACAGAGGAACTCTGCCTAGAAGGCCAGTATCCCGGAGTTGCGTCTTCACTGTTGACGTTGAGACTGGTGTTATGCAGGTACTATTTAATGAAGCTGCCAGTTGAGGACTTGTATTCACAATTAATTTTATTTTAAATGTAATACATATGGCGTGAAATTGACACCATAGGTTTGGGATGAGTTGGGGCGCAGAGTGAAGGAAAAGCAGCCAACAAGTGCTCAGCATATGTGGGAACTCCTTCAAGACTGTTGGAAAAGCATTCCAGATGAAGCTGGTTAAGAGAATGCCAAGAGTGTGCAAAGCTGTCATCAAGGCAAAGGGTGGCTACTATGAAGAATCTCAAATACAAAATATATATACAAATATATGTTTGTTTAACACTTTTTTGGTTACTACATGATTCTATGTGTTATTTAATAGTTTTGATGTCTTCACTATTATTATACAATGTAGTACAAATAAAGAAAAACCCTGGAATGAGCAGGTGTGTCCAAACTTTTGACAGGCACTGAATATATCCGACGAATGAAATAAATCAAAACTGTTTGACATAGAAACACCACATTTATCTGTTTAATTTTTTTTTTTATTAATGATGAAATAATGAAAAATATTAATAACATTCCACCCATGAGGCCAAAGAGGGCGCTTTTGTTCCTTGACTGCAGGAAAGGGTTGTTTCAAATGATCATTATCTGGTGAGTGGAAATGTGTTTTTTGTGATAATAATGCATTTTTGCTCAATCTGATTGGGTGGGCAGGACCTGGCTCCCCAGTGGGTGGGCCTGTGTCCACCAGGCAAACTCATGCCTACACCCCTAACGCAAACAGCACATGACTGAATTGCACATCACAAATAGCTTACTAACCAAGACTTCAAACTACATTTTTTCAATACCTGGTTTGCATACCCATTGTTGCCTTAGTTAGCATTTACTGGTAGATATCATCAGTTGAAACGTCTTTCCTACCTAACGGCCACCGACGTCATTCTGTGAGCTGATCCATGCCAAAACCAGTTGAGAGCTGCATACTCTTCCTGCCTGCAGACGATATTCTGCCGAAACTAGGCTATGTGTGCTGCGCGCATATTCATATATTGCACGTGCTTTGCGATTTTGTAGTCCACTTTGTGCATCATTTCACTATTGTACTACATAAATCGTATATCTCTACTACACTACTTTGATACGCATCAGTGGGGATTAAGAAGTGAGATTACAGTTGCTGTCCTTTGAGCATCACGAACCTGTCACACACTAAAGTCCTAGGTCCAAATGGTTCGCCGCTGCGCACACATTTCTAGAATAGATATAAATACTGTTAAGATATTAATGTTTCGAGAAAAGAGTGTATATATTTGGCCTGGCGAATCAGTTTTATGTGCTCGTTAAATGAAAGCTGATAATTAGGAGTTTTTTACTCCGCTGGGCTCGGGAAGAAATTACGAGTCCTTCCTGTCCGAGTCAAGACCGAGTACAAAATGTATCTGACAGGAGACCGAGACACTCAAAATGCTGAGTACTACAACCCTGGAAAGAGCCCTATTATGTTATCAGATAAAGTCCTCTCTAGGTGCTATCAATCTGAACCTGACTGGTTCTAAAACAGTGCCACCCAAGCTTCAGAAGTGGATCTGAGCTTCAGAAGACCATGCCAACCCCATCTTTACTGGCTCTGATATGTTCTCCACTCATTGTCCTTTCAGCTCAACGCAGCTCGGTTTGGATTGGCTCAGTAGCGTGAAGAGGGTAAATTGAATACATGTACTAAACAACTGGCATTGCATTGGCATGTACTGTACTCTTTCCTTTCCAATGTGAGACCATACGACCTGAGAGAACCATAGAGAAAGTGTTTCTTTTGGCACTGGACTTGGAAACAACGAAAAGCAAAAAAACATAAGCTCTGAATATAATCAACCCCCACGTCCTCATTACAGAATACTGTTGAAAAAAGGACATGGGAAAATCACATCTTTATGTCTTTCTCTCTTTTCTTTAATCTTTCCTGTCCATTAAACTTCACTCACTCAACCTTTAAAGAGCTAGAGACTGATGGTGAGGGGTTTGGTTCCATGTTGCTGTCTAGTACCACTGACCGACCGGAGTGTCGCTCTTTACCCAAACTAGTGTCTGCCAGCTTGGAATCAAACCCCTCATGAGGGCTTCACGGTCTTTTCTTCTCCGGTGGTCTCTTTCTCTCCCTCTCTTTCCCAGTGGTTGTGCCCTCTCTCTCTCTATTTTTTTTATTGTTTCATTTTCCACCGTCCATCAATCCACCCATCTCCTTCCTCTTTCAGGCCATATAGGAGGCCTGAAGTTCTGTCTGGTTGGATTAACACATCAGCCCACACACACTTAAACACTCACACATTTAAACACTCACACACTGACATCCTCTGTGAAGGGGCGGCTGTCTGCTACCTAGCAAAGTGAGAGAGTTATGGCAGGAAAGAGGAAAAGTGTGGATGGAGCCGGACATGAATCTCCAGAAACAGACCCGGTTACAGGGCTTCTTCCTCCATTGGGAGGGATAAAATACTGCAGCCCGCCCCTATGATCATCAAGACCCAAATTAGAAACTTGACTAAAAGTTTTATTGAATTATCCTCTTAGTACTATAGCTTACTTTGTCAAGTTTTTGGTAACGCACAGGTAAAAATACCAACATATGCAGTCTTCTAAATGCTTTATCTGCTTTACTGTTGGTCATTGAATAAGTTATGAAGTCATTGTACTGTATGATTGAAGTAGTTTTTTGTGAAATGTCACATTAAGCACAAGACAAATATAACTGAATATCATTTGATGGGTTTGGTTCCCAAACTTCCCGTTTACAAAACAGTGACAAGGCTCAGTACCATGGACGGACTATAGAAAGATAATTTCATGTCAGCCGTGTTAAGCATGCCCAATGAGTGCACTGTCCAACTGCCTTGGTCAGAGGGACTTTTCCTGCTCTAGTCATTCTATTTCCATGAGATGAGCACTGCTGACTGTTGACCCCTGACCTACCATCCATCATTAAACTGTCTCAGAGACAGAGGCTGTGAAATCATGGGAGATGGAGACAGAGGCTGTGTCTCAAATGACACCCTATTCCTTATAGTGCACTACTTTTGACCAGAGCCCTATTGAACCCTATTGAGCCCTAGCCAAGAGTAGTGCACTATATAGGGAATAGGGTGACATTTGGGACAGCCACTGCCCGGTCCCAGGGAAGATACAGAACAATGCGTGGCTGGACACTGAGAATGAGCAGCAAAACTCTCATTATATCCCCCTTTATGTTAGGAAACAGTGGAGGTCATTGGTAAGCCCTGCTTGGCCCAAGCTTTTATTAGGCAGTTATTAATGTTCCCTATACCACCCCAAGCCCTGCCTCCCAAGCCCCAGTCTCACCCCCAGCCCTACTTCTAGGCTCCTACCTCACCCGACCACCTCACCAGACTACCACAGCCCTTCATCCCCAGCTCCTCCAACCCTAGTCCACTACTCCAGCCCCAGCCCACCCCCACACCTCTCCCAAGCTCCTACCCCAGCTCCTGCCCACCCCCACACCCCTCCCAGGCTCCTACCGCAGCCCCAGCCCACCCCACACACCCCTCCCAGGCTCCTACCCCATCACAGCACTGCTGTTAACTCCTGTATTTATAGAACATAGGAGTTCCTGAGCTCCAACTGAGACAGAGGCTGACTGGGTGTTAATGGCCTGGTGCTTTTAATTATGTGAATGGAATGGACCCACACAACAACTGGTCCTTACATACAGTTACCTGGCACGCATGCATGCACGAGCACACGCAACACCCGCACAACACACACACACGAGTAACAAACACCGGTCACAGCGTCACACTCACAAATGAGAGACAACATGGCAGCAGATGACTCTACAGTCAAAGGCTGTCATTCTATGAACCAACGCTCGCCTCAGGGACGCTTTGTTTCATTCAAATGTGCCTTTTCACATTGGACGGAACACAAGCATGCCTAAGATGGCGTGGGAGAGGATGGCTGCCGTTTCATGGGCTCTTAATCAACCATGCCATTTTGACAAGGGGCGGCGGTCTATGCATATTTGTAAACAACAGCTGGTGCACGATATCTAAGGAAGTCTCAAGGTTTTGCCCACCTGAGGTAGAGTATCTCATGATAAGCTGTAGACCACACTATCTACCTAGAGAGTTTTCATCTGTATTTTTCGTAGCTGTCTACATACCACCACAGACCGATGCTGGCACTAAGAGCGCACTCAATGAGCTGTATACCACCATAAGCAAACAGGAAAACGCTAATCCTAAGGCGGTGTTCCTAGTGGCCGTGGACTTTAATGCAGGGAAAATTTAAATCCGTTTTCCCTCATTTCTACCAGCATGTTAAATGTGCAACCAGAGGGGAAAAAAACTCTCGACCACCTTTATTCCAAACACAGAGAAGCGTACAAAGCTGTCCCTCGCCCTCCATTTGGCAAGTATGACCATAATTCTATCCTCCTGATTCCTGCTTACAAGCAAAAATGAAAGCAGGAAGCACCAGTGACTCGGTCAATAAACAAGTGGTCAGATGAAGCTGGTCATGGCTCACATCAACACCATTATCCCAGAAACCATAGACCCAAACTAATTTGCATTCTGCCCCAATAGATCCACAGATGACGCAATCTCTATTGCACTCCACACTGCCCAGTCACACCTGGACAAAAGGAACACCTATGTGAGAATCATATTCATTGACTACAACTCAGCGTTCAACACCATAGTGCCATCAAACCTCATCAATAAGCTAAGGACCCTGGGACTAAACACCTCCCTCTGCAACTGAATCCTGGACTTCCTGATGGGCCGCCCCCAGGTGGGAAGTGTAGGTAACAACACATTCGCCACGCTGATCCTTAACACAGGGCCCCTCAGGGGTGCGTGCTCAGTCCTCTCCTGTACTCCCTGTTCACTCATGAATGCACGGCCAGGCACAACTCCAACACAATCATCAAGTCTGCCAATGACACAACAGTGGTAGGCCTGATCACCGACAACAATGAGACAGCCAATAGGGAGATCAGTGACCTGGCCGTGTGGTGCCAGGAGAACAACCTCTCCCTCAACGTGATCACGACTAAGAAGATGATTGTGGACTATAGGAAAAGGAGGACCGAGCACGCCCCCATTCTCATCGACGGGGCAGTAGTGGAGCAGGTTGAGAGCTTCAAGTTCCTTAGTGTCCACATCACCAACAAACTAACATGGTCCAAGCACACCAACACAGTCGTGAAGAGGGCACAACAAAACCTATTCCCCCTCAGGAGACTGAAAAGGCAACTGCTCGGCCTCTGACCGCAAGGCACTACAGAGGGTAGTACATACTGCCCAGTACATCACTGGGGCCAAGGGAGAGTGACAGCCCGAGAGAGAGAATGTGAGAGAGCGGGAGAGAGCAAGCGCAAGAGAGAGCGCGATATTGAGCGCAAGAGAGAGACAACTGGGAAAGAGAGAGGGAGAGAAAGAAAGAGCAGCGGTTAGAGAGACCTCCGGAAAAGAAGGGATAATAGTGTGGCAGTGGTGGAGGATGAGGAGGAGGAGATGTTACTCTTCTCACAATGGCTCTACTTCTAACCTACAAGTGAAGCAGGTTTTTATCATGACATCTCAATACTTTTACATTAATTGTTACCATTCAACATCAGCCACTGAACATTTCTTTGTTGGAATGTGAGTATTTTTTTAATGTTCCGCAGTTATCTTGAGCATAGATCCTCACTCTACACTTCTACTTCAGTAGACTGAGGAGAGGATCGTCTACTCTGGTGTTGGAAGAAGAACTCCATGTTTACGCACCAACTTGAACCCCATAATAAATCAAGGACGGGTTCTCATTCCTGATGCATGGCTCATGTTTTCACCAAACACATCACACCGACTGATGGACAGAGGATTTTACACTGGATAGATGCCATACCAACACACACACACACACACAAATGTATCTGTCTTCTAAAAGACCAGCACGGTATCTGGTAAATCCAGCGCTGATCCTTATAGCTGTTAGGTTTTAATGTACCACATGACATTTATCTTTATAGCTGGTAGGTTTTAATGTACCACATGACATTTATCTTTATAGCTGTTAGGTTTTAATGTACCACATGACGTTTATTTTTATAGCTGTTAGGTTTTAATGTACCACATGACATTTATCTTTATAGCTGTTAGGTTTTAATGTACCACATGACATTTATCTTTATAGCTGTTAGGTTTTAATGTACCACATGACGTTTATTTTTATAGCTGTTAGGTTTTAATGTACCACATGACATTTATCTTTATAGCTGTTAGGTTTTAATGTACCACATGACATTTATCTTTATAGCTGTTAGGTTTTAATGTACCACATGACATTTATCTTTATAGGTGTTGGGTTTTAATGTACCACATGACATTTATCTTTATAGCTGTTAGGTTTTAATGTACCACACGACATTAATCTTTATAGAAGTTGGGTTTTAATGTACCACATGACATTTATCTTTATAGCTGGTAGGTTTTAATGTACCACATGACGTTTATCTTTATAGCTGTTAGGTTTTAATGTACCACATGACATTTATCTTTATAGCTGTTAGGTTTTAATGTACCACATGACATTTATCTTTATAGGTGTTGGGTTTTAATGTACCACATGACATTTATCTTTATAGCTGTTAGGTTTTAATGTACCACATGACATTTATCTTTATAGGTGTTGGGTTTTAATGTACCACATGACATTTATCTTTATAGCTGTTAGGTTTTAATGTACCACATGACATTTATCTTTATAGGTGTTGGGTTTTAATGTACCACATGACATTTATCTTTATAGCTGTTAGGTTTTAATGTACCACATGACATTTATCTTTATAGCTGTTAGGTTTTAATGTACCACATGACATTTATAGTTATAACTGTTAGGTTTTAATGTACCACATGACATTTATCTTTATAGCTGTTAGGTTTTAATGTACCACATGACATTAATCTTTATAGAAGTTGGGTTTTAATGTACCACATGACATTTATCTTTATAGCTGGTAGGTTTTAATGTACCACATGACATGTATCTTTATAGCTGTTAGGTTTTAATGTACCACATGACATTTACCTTTATAGGTGTTGGGTTTTAATGTACCACATGACATTTATCTTTATAGGTGTTAGGTTTTAATGTACCTACATGATATTTATCTTTATAGCTGTTAGGTTTTAATGTACCACATGACATTTATCTTTATAGCTGTTAGGTTTTAATGTACCACATGACGCTTATCTTTATAGCTGTTAGGTTTTAATGTACCACATGACATTTATCTTTATAGCTGTTAGGTTTTAATGTACCACATGACATTTATCTTTATAGGTGTTGGGTTTTAATGTACCACATGACATTTATCTTTATAGCTGTTAGGTTTTAATGTACCACATGACATTTATCTTTATAGGTGTTGGGTTTTAATGTACCACATGACATTTATCATTATAGCTGTTAGGTTTTAATGTACCACATGACATTTATCTTTATAGCTGTTAGGTTTTAATGTACCACATGACATTTATAGTTATAACTGTTAGGTTTTAATGTACCACATGACATTTATCTTTATAGCTGTTAGGTTTTAATGTACCACATGACATTTATCTTTATAGGTGTTGGGTTTTAATGTACCACATGACATTTATCTTTATAGCTGTTAGGTTTTAATGTACCACATTACATTTATCTTTATAGCTGTTGGGTTTTAATGTACCACATGACATTTATCTTTATAGCTGTTAGGTTTTAATGTACCACATGACATTTATCTTTATAGGTGTTGGGTTTTAATGTACCACATGACATTTATCTTTATAGCTGTTAGGTTTTAATGTACCACATGACATTTATCTTTAAAGGTGTTGGGTTTTAATGTACCACATGACATTTATCTTTATAGCTGTTAGGTTTTAATGTACCACATGACATTTATCTTTATAGCTGTTAGGTTTTAATGTACCACATGACATTTATCTTTATAGCTGTTAGGTTTTAATGTACCACATGACATTTATCTTTATAGCTGTTAGGTTGTAATGTACCACATGACATTTATCTTTATAGCTGTTAGGTTTTAATGTACCACATGACATTTATCTTTATAGCTGTTGGGTTTTAATGTACCACATGACATTTATCTTTATAGGTGTTGGGTTTTAACGTACCACATGACATTTATCTTTATAGCTGTTAGGTTTTAATGTACCACATGACATTTATCTTTATAGCTGTTAGGTTTTAATGTACCACATGACATTTATCTTTATAGCTGTTAGGTTTTAATGTACCACGTGACATTTATCTTTATAGCTGTTAGGTTTTAATGTACCACATGACATTTATCTTTATAGGTGTTGGGTTTTAACGTACCACATGACATTTATCTTTATAGCTGTTAGGTTTTAATGTACCACATGACATTTATCTTTATAGCTGTTAGGTTTTAATGTACCACATGACATTTATCTTTATAGCTGTTAGGTTTTAATGTACCACGTGACATTTATCTTTATAGCTGTTAGGTTTTAATGTACCACATGACATTTATCTTTATAGGTGTTGGGTTTTAATGTACCACATGACATTTATCTTTATAGCTGTTAGGTTTTAATGTACCACATGACATTTATCTTTATAGGTGTTGGGTTTTAATGTACCACATGACATTTATCTTTATAGCTGTTAGGTTTTAATGTACCACATGACATTTATTTTTATATGTGTTGGGTTTTAATGTACCACCTGACATTTATCTTTATAGCTGTTAGGTTTTAATGTACCACATGACATTTATCTTTATAGGTGTTAGATTTTAATGTACCACATGACATTTATCTTTATAGCTGTTAGGTTTTAATGTACCACATGACATTTATCTTTATAGCTGTTAGGTTTTAATGTACCACATGACATTTATCTTTATAGCTGGTAGGTTTTAATGTACCACATGACATTTATCTTTATAGCTGTTAGGTTTTAATGTACCACACGACATTTATCTTTATAGCTGTTAGGTTTTAATGTACCACATGACATTTATCTTTATAGGTGTTGGGTTTTAATGTACCACATGACATTTATCTTTATAGCTGTTAGGTTTTAATGTACCACATGACATTTATCTTTATAGCTGGTAGGTTTTAATGTACCACATGACATTTATCTTTATAGCTGTTAGGTTTTAATGTACCACATGACATTTATCTTTATAGGTGTTGGGTTTTAATGTACCACATGACATTTATCTTTATAGGTGTTAGGTTTTAATGTACCTACATGACATTTATCTTTATAGCTGTTAGGTTTTAATGTACCACATGACATTTATCTTTATAGGTGTTGGGTTTTAATGTACCACATGACATTTATCTTTATAGCTGTTAGGTTTTAATGTACCACATGACATTTATCTTTATAGCTGGTAGGTTTTAATGTACCACATACATTTATCTTTATAGCTGTTAGGTTGTAATGTACCACATGACATTTATCTTTATAGCTGTTAGGTTTTAATGTACCACATGACATTTATCTTTATAGCTGTTAGGTTTTAATGTACCACATGACATTTATCTTTATAGCTGGTAGGTTTTAATGTACCACATACATTTATCTTTATAGCTGTTAGGTTGTAATGTACCACATGACATTTATCTTTATAGCTGTTAGGTTTTAATGTACCACATGACATTTATCTTTATAGCTGTTAGGTTTTAATGTACCACATGACATTTATCTTTATAGCTGTTAGGTTTTAATGTACCACATGACATTTATCTTTATAGCTGTTAGGTTTTAATGTACCACATGACATTTATCTTTATAGCTGTTAGGTTTTAATGTACCACATGACATTTATCTTTATAGGTGTTGGGTTTTAATGTACCACATGACATTTATCTTTATAGGTGTTGGGTTTTAATGTACCACATGACATTTATCTTTATAGCTGTTAGGTTTTAATGTACCACATGACATTTATCTTTATAGCTGGTAGGTTTTAATGTACCACATGACATTTATCTTTATAGCTGTTAGGTTTTAATGTACCACATGACATTTATCTTTATAGGTGTTGGGTTTTAATGTACCACATGACATTTATCTTTATAGCTGTTAGGTTTTAATGTACCACATGACATTTATCTTTATAGCTGTTGGGTTTTAATGTACCACATGACATTTATCTTTATAGGTGTTAGGTTTTAATGTACCTACATGACATTTATCTTTATAGCTGTTAGGTTTTAATGTACCACATGACATTTATCTTTATAGGTGTTGGGTTTTAATGTACCACATGACATTTATCTTTATAGCTGTTAGGTTTTAATGTACCACATGACATTTATCTTTATAGCTGGTAGGTTTTAATGTACCACATGACATTTATCTTTATAGTTGTTGGGTTTTAATGTACCACATGACATTTATCTTTATAGCTGTTAGGTTTTAATGTACCACGTGACATTTATCTTTATAGCTGTTAGGTTTTAATGTACCACATGACATTTATCTTTATAGGTGTTGGGTTTTAATGTACCACATGACATTTATCTTTATAGCTGTTAGGTTTTAATGTACCACATGACATTTATCTTTATAGGTGTTGGGTTTTAATGTACCACATGACATTTATCTTTATAGCTGTTAGGTTTTAATGTACCACATGACATTTATCTTTATAGCTGTTAGGTTTTAATGTACCACATGACATTTATTTTTATAGGTGTTGGGTTTTAATGTACCACATGACATTTATCTTTATAGCTGTTAGGTTTTAATGTACCACATTACATTTATCTTTATAGGTGTTAGATTTTAATGTACCACATGACATTTATCTTTATAGCTGTTAGGTTTTAATGTACCACATGACATTTATCTTTATAGCTGTTAGGTTTTAATGTACCACATGACATTTATCTTTATAGCTGGTAGGTTTTAATGTACCACATGACATTTATCTTTATAGGTGTTGGGTTTTAATGTACCACATGACATTTATCTTTATAGCTGTTAGGTTTTAATGTACCACATGACATTTATCTTTATAGCTGTTAGGTTTTAATGTACCACATGACATTTATCTTTATAGGTGTTGGGTTTTAATGTACCACATGACATTTATCTTTATAGGTGTTAGGTTTTAATGTACCTACATGACATTTATCTTTATAGCTGTTAGGTTTTAATGTACCACATGACATTTATCTTTATAGGTGTTGGGTTTTAATGTACCACATGACATTTACCTTTATAGCTGTTAGGTTTTAATGTACCACATGACATTTATCTTTATAGCTGGTAGGTTTTAATGTACCACATGACATTTATCTTTATAGCTGTTAGGTTTTAATGTACCACATGACATTTATCTTTATAGGTGTTGGGTTTTAATGTACCACATGACATTTATCTTTATAGGTGTTAGGTTTTAATGTACCTACATGACATTTATCTTTATAGCTGTTAGGTTTTAATGTACCACATGACATTTATCTTTATAGCTGTTAGGTTTTAATGTACCACATGACATTTATCTTTATAGCTGGTAGGTTTTAATGTACCACATGACATTTATCTTTATAGCTGTTAGGTTTTAATGTACCACATGACATTTATCTTTATAGCTGTTAGGTTTTAATGTACCACATGACATTTATCTTTATAGGTGTTGGGTTTTAATGTACCACATGACATTTATCTTTATAGCTGTTAGGTTTTAATGTACCACATGACATTTATCTTTATAGGTGTTGGGTTTTAATGTACCACATGACATTTATCTTTATAGCTGTTAGGTTTTAATGTACCACATGACATTTATCTTTATAGCTGGTAGGTTTTAATGTACCACATGACATTTATCTTTATAGCTGTTAGGTTTTAATGTACCACATGACATTTATCTTTATAAGTGTTGGGTTTTAATGTACCACATGACATTTATCTTTATAGCTGGTAGGTTTTAATGTACCACATGACATTTATCTTTATAGGTGTTGGGTTTTAATGTACCACATGACATTTATCTTTATAGCTGTTAGGTTTTAATGTACCACATGACATTTATCTTTATAGCTGGTAGGTTTTAATGTACCACATGACATTTATCTTTATAGCTGTTAGGTTTTAATGTACCACATGACATTTATCTTTATAGGTGTTGGGTTTTAATGTACCACATGACATTTATCCTTATAGCTGTTAGGTTTTAACGTACCACATGACATTTATCTTTATAGCTGTTAGGTTTTAATGTACCACATGACATTTATCTTTATAGTTGTTGGGTTTTAATGTACCACATGACATTTATCTTTATAGCTGTTAGGTTTTAATGTACCACATGACATTTATCTTTATAGCTGTTAGGTTTTAATGTACCACATGACATTTATCTTTATAGGTGTTGGGTTTTAATGTACCACATGACATTTATCTTTATAGCTGTTAGGTTTTAATGTACCACATGACATTTATCTTTATAGGTGTTGGGTTTTAATGTACCACATGACATTTATCTTTATAGCTGTTAGGTTTTAATGTACCACATGACATTTATCTTTATAGGTGTGGGGTTTTAATGTACCACATGACATTTATCTTTATAGCTGTTAGGTTTTAATGTACCACATGACATTTATCTTTATAGGTGTTAGGTTTTAATGTACCACATGACATTTATCTTTATAGCTGTTAGGTTTTAATGTACCACATGACATTTATCTTTATAGCTGTTAGGTTTTAATGTACCACATGACATTTATCTTTATAGCTGGTAGCTTTTAATGTACCACATGACATTTATCTTTATAGCTGTTAGGTTTTAATGTACCACACGACATTTATCTTTATAGCTGTTAGGTTTTAATGTACCACATGACATTTATCTTTATAGCTGGTAGGTTTTAATGTACCACATGACATTTATCTTTATAGCTGTTAGGTTTTAATGTACCACATGACATTTATCTTTATAGGTGTTGGGTTTTAATGTACCACATGACATTTATCTTTATAGGTGTTAGGTTTTAATGTACCTACATGACATTTATCTTTATAGCTGTTAGGTTTTAATGTACCTACATGACATTTATCTTTATAGCTGTTAGGTTTTAATGTACCACATGACATTTATCTTTATAGCTGTTAGGTTTTAATGTACCACATGACGTTTATCTTTATAGCTGTTAGGTTTTAATGTACCACATGACATTTATCTTTATAGCTGTTAGGTTTTAATGTACCACATGACATTTATCTTTATAGGTGTTGGGTTTTAATGTACCACATGACATTTATCTTTATAGCTGTTAGGTTTTAATGTACCACATGACATTTATCTTTATAGGTGTTGGGTTTTAATGTACCACATGACATTTATCTTTATAGCTGTTAGGTTTTAATGTACCACATGACATTTATCTTTATAGCTGTTAGGTTTTAATGTACCACATGACATTTATCTTTATAGCTGTTAGGTTTTCATGTACCACATGACATTTATCTTTGTAGGTGTTGGGTTTTAATGTACCACATGACATTTATCTTTATAGCTGTTAGGTTTTAATGTACCACATGACATTTATCTTTGTAGGTGTTAGGTTTTCATGTACCACATGACATTTATCTTTGTAGGTGTTGGGTTTTAATGTACCACATGACATTTATCTTTATAGCTGTTAGGTTTTAATGTACCACATGACATTTATCTTTATAGGTGTTGGGTTTTAACGTACCACATGACATTTATCTTTATAGCTGTTAGGTTTTAATGTACCACATGACATTTATCTTTATAGGTGTTGGGTTTTAATGTACCACATGACATTTATCTTTATAGCTGTTAGGTTTTAATGTACCACATGACATTTATCTTTATAGGTGTTGGGTTTTAATGTACCACATGACATTTATCTTTATAGGTGTTGGGTTTTAATGTACCACATGACATTTATCTTTATAGCTGTTAGGTTTTAATGTACCACATGACATTTATCTTTATAGCTGTTAGGTTTTAATGTACCACATGACATTTATCTTTATAGCTGTTAGGTTTTAATGTACCACATGACATTTATCTTTATAGCTGTTAGGTTTTAATGTACCACATGACATTTATCTTTATAGCTGTTAGGTTTTAATGTACCACATGACATTTATCTTTATAGCTGTTAGGTTTTAATGTACCACATGACATTTATCTTTATAGCTGTTAGGTTTTAATGATACCCTATTGCCTACAAATGTCACAAACACATTTGAACTCTTGATCTATGAGTATGGAGTATGTTCGCTTTCATGTCATCATTATCATCTAAAAGATAACCTGTCATGTACATTAACATGTACAGTAATATTAGCCATGATGTACAGTACAGTAATTAGCCATTACTGTCATGTAGGTACATTAAAACCTAACAGCTATAAAGATAAATGTCAAACAATACTCCCAGATGGGAACTCCTGCTCCAATCAGCCCAGGGGTGTATTTATCAGGCCTTTTAGAGAAGGAGTGTTGATCTTGGATCAGGTCCCTGCTGTCCATGTGAACATATTCATTGTTATCTAAAAAGGTAAATAAATGTTTAGATGCAGGTCCTGAAGTTCACATGCTTACATACATCACCTTTATGCTTGGGCATAAGAGAACAGGATTGGGAATGGTCTAATTGCTTTCTGAAACAATGGCCGTGTGTGTGTGTGTTACAGTAAACCTTAATGAGCTCGGTCACATCATGTAGAAGGTATTCAGGACCCGAGACAGTTAAAACACAGCTGGGATTTATAAAGACACACACACACACACACACACACACACACACACACACACACACACACACACACACACACACACACACACACACACACACACACACACACACACACACACACACACACACACACACACACACACACACACACACACACACACACACACACACACACACACACACACACACACACACACACACACACACACACACACACACACACACACACACACACACACACACACACACACACACACACACACACACACACACACACACACACACACACACACACACACACACACACACACACACACACACACACACACACACACACACACACACACACACACACACACACACACACACACACACACACACACACACACACACACACACACACACACACACACACACACACACACACACACACACACACACACACACACACACACACACACACACACACACACACACACACACACACACACACACACACACACACACACACACACACACACACACACACACACACACACACACACACACACACACACACACACACACACACACACACACACACACACACACACACACACACACACACACACACACACACACACACACACACACACACACACACACACACACACACACACACACACACACACACACACACACACACACACACACACACACACACACACACACACACACACACACACACACACACACACACACACACACACACACACACACACACACACACACACACACACACACACACACACACACACACACACACACACACACACACACACACACACACACACACACACACACACACACACACACAGGTTTTCTGCTTCAAACACACTAAAACCATCACTACTACTTCTACATTATGTCAACAAATGAAGAGCTTGTGGATTTCCATGCCAATGTAGATGTCTAACTACAAGGTTGTAATGGGAGTGAAAACATTCAACAAACAATGAGCTTTCAGAACAAACCAACTATAAAGAAATGCCTGAACACAGCTGTACATCTTCACCCATACACACACGGACACACACACCATGCACACAAACACACCACGCACACACCACACCCGCACACACACCACACAGTCACAACACACAGTCACAACACACAGTCACACCACACAGTCACATCACGCACACCACGCACACACACTGCGCACACACACCACGCATGTTTTAAGTCACTACATAAAACGGTTGATTGCACTTTGGGAAGTGAAGTCAGACTATTTCCTCTTATCTACCTACGGTGCCGGAAGGGATGGCTGCAGTTTTACGGGCTCCTAACTAACTGTGCTATTTTGTGTGTTTTTCCCCCGCATTGTTTGTAACTTATTTGTACATAATATTGCTGCTACCGTCTCTTATGACTGAAAAGAGCTTCTGGACATCAGAACAGCGAATACTCACCTCCAACTGGACAAAGATGTTTTCTTTAAAGAGTCCGACGTGAAGGATATACATCTTCTCCATGACCAGGCCCAAATCCCTGTCATTCGCGAGATCAGGGTGTCTTGTGAGAATTCGTTGGCGAGTGGGTAACCCTACCATCCATTCTATTGGCCAACATGCCTTCACTGGAGAATAAACTGGATGATCTCCGTTCATGATTAACCTACAAATGGGACATTAAAAACTGTAATATCTTATGTTTCACAGAGTCGTGGCTGAACGACGATACGGATAATATACAGTTGGCTGGGTTTACCGTGCATCGGCAGAACAGAACAGCTACGTCTGGTAAGACGAGGGGTGGTGGTGTATGTCTATTTGTCAATAACAGCTGGTCATAGATGTCTAATATTGCTCGCCTGAAGGAGAGTGCCTCATGATAAGCTGTAGACCACACTATCTACCAAGAGAGTTTTCATCTAGATTTTTCGTAGCCATCTATTTACCACAACAACCGATGTTGGCACTAAGACCGCACTCAATGAGCTGTATAAGGCCATAAGCAAACAATAAAATTCTCATACAGAAGCGGCACTCCTAGTGGCCGGGGACTTTAATGCAGGCAAACTTAAAATCAGTTTTACCTAATTTCTACCAGCATGTCATATGTGCGACCACAGGAAAAACAACTCTAGACCACATTTACTCCTCACACAGAGACACATACAAAGCTCTACCTCTCCCTCCATTTGGCAAATCTGACCATAATTCTATGCTCCTGATTCCGGCTTACAAGCAAAAACTAAAGCAGGAAGTACCAGTGACTCGCTCAATACGGAAGTGGTCAGAAGACGAGGATGCTAAGCTATAGGACTGTTTAACTAGCACAGACTGGAATATGTTCCGGGATTCATCCAATGGAATTGAAAGGGTATACCACCTCATTCACCGGCTTCATAAGTGCATCAAATCAAATTTTATTTGTCACAGTCAGAATACAACAGGTGTAGACCTTACAGTGAAATGCTTACAAGACAAGCCGTTAACCAACAAAGCTTTAAGAAGTTAAGAAAAAAAAAGTGATAAGTAAAAAGTAAATAAGTAGAAAATAAAAAATAAAAGTAACAAATAATTAACTTTTACTTGGTACCCATCCCGGATCCGGGAGCACCCCCCACAGTAAAAAAGCTGACTAGCATAGCCTAGCATAGCGTCACAAGTAAATACAAGCATCTAAATATCATTAAATCACAAGTCCAAGACACCAGATGAAAGACACAGATCTTGTGAATCCAGCCATCATTTCTGATTTTTAAAATGTTTTACAGGGAAGACACAATATGTAAATCTATTAGCTAACCACGATAGCAAGACACAACTTTATTTCTCCACCATTTTTTTCCTGCATCAGTAGCTATCACTAATTCGACTAAATAAAGATATATATAGCCACTAACCAAGAAACAACTTCATAAGATGACAGTCTGATAACATATTTATGGTATAGGATATGTTTTTTTTAGAAAAATGTGCATTTTTCAGGTATAAATCACAGTTGTACATTGCAGCTGCAATCTGAAATAGCGTTGGAAGCAGCCGGAATAATTACAGAGACCGACGTCAATTACCAAAATACTCATCCTAAAACATTTCTGAAAAATACACAGCCTACAGCAATCGAAAGACACAGATCTTGTGAATCCAGACAATATTTCAGATTTCCTAAGTGTTTTACAGCGAAAACACAATATATCGTTATATTAGCATACCACATGAGCTAACATCACCCCAGCATTAAATCAAGGCAAAGGGGGCGATAACGTTATCGCCACCAAAATATATTAATTTTTTCACTAACCTTCTCAGAATTCTTCAGATGACAGTCCTGTAACATCATATTACACAATGCATATAGAGTTTGTTCGAAAATGTGCATATTTAGCATCAAAAATCTTGGTTATGCAATGTAGTCTGTCAAAACACAAAACATGGCATGCATTCGGTCCGGCGCCATCTTGGAAAGGCACCTATGATTACGATTATTTATCGATTAGATTGACTAAAAAAATACAGGTTGGACAGCTAATGAAAGATGCATTGGTTATTAATGCAACCGCTGATTTAGATTTTTAAAATTAACGTTACAAGACATACATTGTGAGTTACAGCCAGACTAGTGCCGCAAAAAATGGCCGACAACTGCGTTTAAATTTTTCCACATAAATACGGAATAAAATCATAAATAACTCTTACTTTTGGACGAGCTTCCATCAGTATCTTGGGCAATGTGTCCTTTGTCCAAAAGTATCGTTGCTTTGTTGTAAAACGACCTCCTCAACTTCAGAACTAGCAGCTAACGATAGCTACATGGCACACACATGCCCAAATCGTCAAACGCAATACTAAGGAAATTCAGAAAAATAGCAATATACTCGCATAAACTGATATAAATCGGTTTCAAATAACTTCGTTATGATGTTTCTAACACCTATATCGAACTAAATCACAGACGGATAGATCTTTGATCAATAACGAGAGCTTTTGAGCATGCAATTCTGATGTCCTCCCTTGCGTCCTGGCGAGCGTCAAAAGGAAGGGTCATCTCACTCCATTCCCTTTTATAAACTCTGACAAACACGTAGAGACACCATTCCACTTCTCATTGGTTACTGACATCCAGGGGAAGGCGGGTGCAGTTCATGTCAAGCCATAGGGCACACACAGAGTTTTCAACTGATCCGAGATCAGAGACTGTTTTTCAGAGCTTCGCATGTCCTGTCATGAGTTTCGCTGTAGAAAGAGTTCTGGTTCACCCACAGACATAATTCAAACGGTTTTAGAAACTAGAGATTGTTTTCTATCCAATAGTAATAATAATATGCATATTGTACGAGCAAGAATTGAGTATGAGGCAGTTTAATTTGGAGACGATAAATGCTAACGTTGAAACAGCACCCCCTATAGCATGATAACCCTAACCCTAACCCTAACCCTATGACCAGTTGGTCAGGGCATGCTCGCAGTACACGTCCTGGTAATCCATCTGGCCCCGCGGCCTTGTGAATGTTGACCTGTTTAATGGTCTTCCTCACATCGGCTACAGAGAGCGTGATCACACAGTCGTAACACCTTAATAACTTAAAGGAAGACTCCCTGCTATCTGTTTCTCTCCATTACTGACCATAGCTGTAGCGGTCTGAGGCTGGAACTAGGAAGGACATCCTACGGCTCTGCAATAATTTTCTGATTATACTGCTCAGTATGTGAAGTTAATACAATTATATAACCCAGTTACTATTGTGAGGGTTTAGGTCAAACTTGTCCAGGAGGTGTTGGTGTTTATGTTGACCAACAAACAAGTCTTACAACGCACTTTAACATTATAATGCTTTATACATGTAGGCTTTAAAAAATAAGTGTAACCAAATTTTATATCAAATGGTAGCTATTGACGTTCTTTGTTGCAGTTTTGAATGTAAAAGAAGAGAGTTTGAAGACTCCCTGAAGGTTGAAGACGTCCTGTCTTTGAGAGATCAACCTCCTGTGTCATCTTGACAATGACTATTCGAAACTTAAAAAGGAAGTTTTTGATTTCCACTTCTCTGCATCTGATTGGACGAATACATTCGTTTTACAGACCAAAGCGTTTCGTGAAAAACAAAAATATGATTTCAAATTACAGCATATACTGTAACAAATGTGTAATTATCTCCTGCACATTTTCTAAACCTGGTTGGGTGACTGCAGATCCCCACATTATCCATACATATGGCAAACAAAGAACTTCTGATACCATATCAAAAGGAGTACCAGATAGCAGTGGATAGGGATAAGCAGATATGTTGGGTATTGTTTTAACATGTATCCAGCCTGGCTCAGCCCTGTCTGACTGAGCTCTGGCCCATTCTGGTGACTGACTGAAGGGCGCTCCAGATGCTTCCTGTAGCCTGCAGTTGATTTGGTCAAAAGCCTGTTATGGACACTTTTACTGGGACATTCATTGTTATTCTTGAATCCATTATTTTGGAACATTTGAACAACAGTCACTTAGCACTGTGTTTTGTTCACAGATAGATATAAATCTTTCAAAATGGCTGTATAATGGGGCCAGGGCACTGGCTGTAGTGCATTCCAGACCTGAGTTATTTGTGGGTTTGCTTTATCTTGCCTAGAGTGCCAGGTGGGCATATTTTGCCATTTTGGGACATTTCTTCCATTCCATTGCAACAGGCAGGGACAATCAAACACAGATAAATATTTAAATCTCTGAGAATACTATTTGAACCCAGGTCTGCTGTGCCGTACATGAAATACATCTCTGACGTGGGCATGTTTTCTATTCCCCATAGGCCAGACTCCGTCTACATACAGGAAACACAGTATTGTGATAGCAGGAGTATGCGCTTCCAGCAACAACCAGGGTGAGAAGCCATGGTCAGGAGCCAGGGTGAGGAACCAGGGTAAGTAGTCAAGGTAGATAAGAAGTAGAGCTGGGGTCGCAGCCAGGGTGAGTAGCCAGGGTAGAGAAGTAGAGCTGGGGTCGCAGCCAGGGTGAGTAGCCAGGGTAGAGAAGTAGAGCTGGGGTCGCAGCCAGGGTGAGTAGCCAGGGTAGAGAAGTAGAGCTGGGGTCGCAGCCAGGGTGAGTAGCCAGGGTAGAGAAGTAGAGCTGGGGTCGCAGCCAGGGTGAGGAACCAGGGTAGAGAAGTAGAGCTGGGGTCGCAGCCAGGGTGAGGAACCAGGGTAGAGAATTAGAGCTGGGGTCGCAGCCAGGGTGAGTAGCCAGGGTGAGTAGCCAGGGTAGAGAAGTAGAGCTGGGGTTGCAGCCAGGGTGAGTAGCCAGGGTAGAGAAGTAGAGCTGGGGTCGCAGCCAGGGTGAGTAGCCAGGGTGAGTAGCCAGGGTGAGTAGCCAGGGTAGAGAAGTAGAGCTGGGGTCGCAGCCAGGGTGAGGAACCAGGGTAGAGAAGTAGAGCTGGGGTCGCAGCCAGGGTGAGTAGCCAGGGTAGAGAAGTAGAGCTGGGGTCGCAGCCAGGGTGAGTAACCAGGGTAGAGAAGTAGAGCTGGGATAGCAGCCAGGGTGAGTAGCCAGGGTAGAGAAGTAGAGCTGGGGTCGCAGCCAGGGTGAGTAGCCAGGGTGAGTAGCCAGGGTAGATAAGAAGTAGAGCTAGGGTTGCAGCCAGGGTGAGTAGCCAGGGTAGAGAAGTAGAGCTGGGGTCGCAGCCAGGGTGAGTAGCCAGGGTGAGTAGCCAGGGTAGAGAAGTAGAGCTGGGGTCGCAGCCAGGGTGAGTAGCCAGGGTAGAGAAGTAGAGCTAGGGTTGCAGCCAGGGTGAGTAGCCAGGGTAGAGAAGTAGAGCTGGGGTCGCAGCCAGGGTGAGTAGCCAGGGTAGAGAAGTAGAGCTAGGGTTGCAGCCAGGGTGAGTAGCCAGGGTAGAGAAGTAGAGCTGGGGTCGCAGCCAGGGTGAGTAGCCAGGGTGAGTAGCCAGGGTAGAGAAGTAGAGCTGGGGTCGCAGCCAGGGTGAGTAGCCAGGGTAGAGAAGTAGAGCTGGGGTCGCAGCCAGGGTGAGTAGCCAGGGTAGAGAAGTAGAGCTGGGGTAGCAGCCACGCTGAGTAGCCAGGGTAGAGAAGTAGAGCTGGGGTCGCAGCCAGGGTGAGTAGCCAGGGTAGAGAAGTAGAGCTGGGTGTTGGAGCCAGGGTGTGGAGCCAGGGTAGAGAAGAAGTGGAGCTGGGATCAGAGCCAGGGTCAAGGCTGGGTGTGTGTGTGTGTGTAGTGGAACTGACTCAGTCTTTCAGTGTTCCCATGGCCCCATAGGAGACCAGCCTGGCGGCAGGTGATAAACACTGAGTTATAATCACAGACTATTATAACACATGCACATACACACCTCATTTGATCCTGTTCTAGCTCGGGGAGAGAGAGAGTGAGAGGCCCAATGTAAAGCATTCAGCCCTCTATACCACCTGTTCACCATAACCATTTGTTCAGAAGCTATAGGCTATCCTCCTTTCTGGTAACGTTTTAATGGCCAGAACTTTAACCACAGCCTGTTATCAGAAAACACACATCAGATCCTGTCCTAATCCAAAGAAGAGAAGAGGACAGGCTCCACTGTGATGTCCTGTTGTCCATAGTATCACTATCGCCATAGTATCACTATCTCCATAGTATCACTATCTCCATAGTATCACTATCAACTAACCTATGTTTCATGTCCATTCCATTGTTTGATCAATCTGATGAACGCCATTGACACAGATATAAAACAGTCTTCTATACCTACAGCCATTGATGGATAAAACTTAATCATCGGCTTTTAATTGTGAGCAAGCTGTTTCATTGAGAAGATATCCTCCTTTCTACGTCAGTTGAGTTTCCTTTACAGTGGTTAGAGGGAAACATAGTGGCCAGAGAGTCTTTCCTTCAGTCAGAGTTGGCCACCGCATACAGTGTGTTGTGCGGTGTGTGTGGTGCAGTGTGTGGTGTGTTGTGTGTGTGGTGCGAGTGAGTGTGTGTGTGGTGTGTGGTGTGTGGTGTGTGGTGTGTGGTGTGTGTGTGTGTGTGTGTGTGTTTGTGTATGGTGGCATCAAGTGGCAGCTATCTAGCCAGTACAAGACCCATCCAGGAAACCTTCTAACTTTAGTGTTCTATTGTCCCAAAAGACAACAAACCCAACTATGTCAAATAATTAGTTTGTGCATATCATTTGTATGATCTAGATTAGAACACAGCACAGTTCTGTACATGATCCCTGTTCAGTTTAAGATTTTGGTAATGAAGCCCTTCATCTACTCCCCAGATCAGATTAAAAAATGGTATGTCTCTGCGTGCAGCTTGAAGGAAGTTACTAACTAGCGTTAGCTAACTAGTGTAGGCGCAAATTGCTAACTAGTGTAGGCGCAAAAACTGAAGGTGTGTGGTAACTGCTAGCATGCTAGAAGATATACTATATATACAGAACTATGTGGACACCCCTTAAAGTTAGTGGATTTGGCAATTTTAGCCACACCCGTTGCTGACAGGTGTATACATTCCAGCACACAGCCATGCAATCTCCATAAAAACATTGGTAGTAGAATGGACTTACTGAAAAGCTTAGTGACTTTCAAAGTGGCACTGTCATAGGATGCCACCTTTCCAACAAGTCAGTAAAATTTCTGCCCTTCTAGAGCTGCCCCGGTCAACTGTACGTGTTGTTATTGTGAAATGGAAACATCTTTGAGCAACAACGGCTCAGGCGTGAAGTGGTAGAACACACAACCTCAGAACGGGACCACTGAGTGCTGAAGCGTGTAAAAATTGTCTGTCCTCGGTTGCAACACTCACTACCGAGTTCCAAAGTGTCTCTGGAAGCAACGTCAGCACAAGAACTGTTCGTCGGGAGCTTCATGAAATGGGTTTCCATGGCCGAGCAGCCGCACACAAGCCTATGATCACCATGCGCAATGCCAAGCGTCGGCTGGAGTGGTGTAAAGCTCGCCACCATTGGACTCTGGAGCAGTGGAAACGCGTTCTCTGGTGTGATGAATCACACTTCAGCATCTGGCAGTCTGACGATGAATCTGGGTTTGGCAGATGCCAGGAGAATTCTACCTGCCCCAATGCATAGTGCCAAAGCTTGGTGGTGGAGGAATAATGGTCAGGGGCTGTTTTTTTCATGGTTCGGGCTAGGCCCTTAGTTCCAGTGAAGGGAATTTTTTACGCTACAGCATACAATTAAATTCTAGATGATTCTGTGTGTCCAACTTTGTGGTAACAGTTTGGGGAAGGCCCTTTCCTGTTTCAGCATGACAATTCCCTGTGCCGAAAGCGAGGTCCATACAGAAATGGTTTGCCGAGATCGGTGTGGAAGAGCTTGACTAGCCTTGCACAGAGCCCTGACCTCAACCCCATCAAAAACCTTTGGGATGAATTGGAACACATAGTGTGAACCAGGCCTAATCGCCCAACATCAGTGCCCAACCTCACTAATGCTCTTGTGGCTGAATGGAAGCATGTCCCCACAGCAATGTTCCAAAATCTACTGGGAAGCCTTCCCAGAAGAGTGGAGGCTGTTATAGCAGCAAAGAGGAGACCAACTCTGTATTAATGCCCATGATTTTGGAATAAGATGTTCAACGAGCAGGAGTCCACATACTTTTGTTCATGTACGGTACCACAGATTTAGGCTTGCGAAACTACCTCTAACTTCATTCCTACTGGACACAGACATAAAAACGGTATCCACGAGTTACTCTGAATCTGCGGAAGTAGACAAAGGGTCTCATTGCCAAATTCCCAAAGTATCCCTTTAATGTAGTATTTGATGTGTCACCTAAATCAGACTGTGACTGAGATTAGAATGTCCCAGTCAATGCTGTCAAACCCACATGAGAAATCCTTAACATTAGTATGCTAAAATCTAGTGCTGTAATATTGCCTAATCAGCTCGATACTGTCCAGCCAGATACTTGCAGACAGTGCATTTTTATCAAAGGCTATATTCCAAGAACAGGATTCATTCCATGTTTCCACTGTATTTATTTCTGTAGCCTACGCTCCCCTGCTCTGACTACGTCCCACAAGGCACCCTATTTCCTATATAAATCCTGGTCAAACGTAGTGCACTATATAGGGAATAGGGTGCCCTATGAGAGACAGCCTCTATAGGTTTTAATATTTTTCCATCCTATGCTTTATAAATAGAGTGGTGCTGCCTTGTTTTAACAGGAACCAGCTGGACGCTATTTCTTTCCTCCTGCCCTGTCCATTCACTGTATTAGCTTTCTCTGTGTGTGTGTGTGTGTGTGTGTGTGTGTGTGTGTGTGTGTGTGTGTGTGTGTGTGTGTGTGTGTGTGTGTGTGTGTGTGTGTGTGTGTGTGTGTGTTATTATATCAACTTTCTTGGCCAGCGGTAAATGAAACCAGTGGAATGGCATCGAGGGGATTGAAAATGTCTTACTGCTGCAGAACTGTATAAGGAGGCCAACAAAGCATGCAGTGTGGTAGTGGTGGTACCGTGTGGCTCTGTCTAGGAACGTGCCAGTGGCATGGCTGATGTTCTCAGTCTCATAGTGTGTGGTAGTGGTGGTACCGTGTGGCTCTGTCTAGGAACGTGCCAGTGGCATGGCTGATGTTCTCAGTCTCATAGTGTGTGGTAGTGGTGGTACCGTGTGGCTCTGTCTAGGAACGTGCCAGTGGCATGGCTGATGTTCTCAGTCTCATAGTGTGTGGTAGTGGTGGTACCGTGTGGCTCTGTCTAGGAACGTGCCAGTGGCATGGCTGATGTTCTCAGTCTCATAGTGTGTGGTAGTGGTGGTACCGTGTGGCTCTGTCTAGGAACGTGCCAGTGGCATGGCTGATGTTCTCAGTCTCATAGTGTGTGGTAGTGGTGGTACCGTGTGGCTCTGTCTAGGAACGTGCCAGTGGCATGGCTGATGTTCTCAGTCTCATAGTGTGTGGTAGTGGTGGTACCGTGTGGCTCTGTCTAGGAACGTGCTAGTGGCATGGCTGATGTTCTCAGTCTCATAGTGTGTGGTAGTGGTGGTACCGTGTGGCTCTGTCTAGGAACGTGCCAGTGGCATGGCTGATGTTCTCAGTCTCATAGTGTGTGGTAGTGGTGGTACCGTGTGGCTCTGTCTAGGAACGTGCCAGTGGCATGGCTGATGTTCTCAGTCTCATAGTGTGTGGTAGTGGTGGTACCGTGTGGCTCTGTCTAGGAACGTGCTAGTGGCATGGCTGATGTTCTCAGTCTCATAGTGTGTGGTAGTGGTGGTACCGTGTGGCTCTGTCTAGGAACGTGCCAGTGGCATGGCTGATGTTCTCAGTCTCATAGTGTGTGGTAGGCAGGGGTACCGTGTGGCTCTGTCTAGGAACGTGCCAGTGGCATGGCTGATGTTCTCAGTCTCATAGTGTGTGGTAGGCAGGGGTACCGTGTGGCTCTGTCTAGGAACGTGCCAGTGGCATGGCTGATGTTCTCAGTCTCATAGTGTGTGGTAGGCAGGGGTGTCTCTGGGAGTCAGTCTCTCAGTGTTTTAATATTGCTCAGGTACAGAAGTGGAGGGAGCACTTCATTTGTCCATGGATATAGTATAGTGGAGTGGTGTAATGTGATGCGATGACGTAGCAGCTAACCTAACCTGTGTTCCACTCATTAAGACTTTAGATGACGTCCCATTTAGCATTCTGGAATCTACCAGGCTCTTTAGTGAATGTTATGTTTCTCCTCCATGGAAAGCTTTATTAGGCATACCACACTACTTCTCAAACCGTCTCTGTGATCACAACATGTGGTAGGTTTACAGCATCGGCAATCCATCCTCATATGCATATTTATGCTTCAACAAGCCCATCTCACAGCCCTGTGGTGGTATGAATACAGTATGTGTGGTGAACCTGTGACAAGGGCCACTGCCATTTGCTGTAATTAAAGAGTGGCATAGCTAGCTAGCGTAGTAGGCTATTAGGTCCATTACAATCTCTAAGGAGGATCTTTATTATCATTTCTTTCACCTTTATTTTACCAGGTAGGGCAGTTGAGAACAAGTTCTCATTTACAACTGTAACCTGGCCAAGATAAAGCAAAGCAGTGCGACAAAGACACTTATTAAGACACGAAGCTCAAGCCCAGCCCCCTAACAGTTGTCTAGGAACTCCTCTCGGTGCCCCACATTCCTGGCCTAATGTTCACTCTCTCTGCCCTATATGTCCCCAGTATATCCCATAATAACTTTGCCTTGGCTGGCAATATTAAATATCTTCTAGCAGTGTCCTGGCTCTACTTTATTTATAAGCCCATCAATCTATTATGATGGTTGGACCTTGGAGCTTCTTGTGGGGGAAACTTGGGCATCTGTCTGTCAACACTAAAATAAAGTGAAGACGCCATAGTGACGCAGAAAGGCAACCTCCAGTCTGACAACTGGTGGAGATGGGGGTAGAGATGGGTTAAGACTAAAACATTGTAACATCCCATCCTGTGTGTAGTATACATAGTAAATAGAATGAAGGGTTTTGTCCGTTCCAGTCATCTCATTTCAATGGTAGATTGATAGTTGATGGCCATATCATAACAAGTTAGACTAGCTGTCAAAAGTACAGGATATGCTGGTCCAGCTCTGTCCTCGAAGACAATGAGTGCTCAAGATCTAGTATAATATCCTGGTTCAGTATAATATCCAGGTTTCATATAATATCCAGGTTTAGTATAATATCCAGGTTTAGTATAATATCCAGGTTTAATATAATATCCAGGTTTAATATAATATCCAGGTTTCATATAATATCCAGGTTTCATATAATATCCAGGTTTAATATAATATCCAGGTTTAATATAATATCCAGGTTTAATATAATATCCAGGTTTAATATAATATCCAGGTTTAATATAATATCCAGGTTTAGTATAATATCCAGGTTTAATATAATATCCTGGTTCAGTATAATATCCAGGTTCAGTATAATATCCAGGTTTAATATAATATCCAGGTTTAATATAATATCCAGGTTTAATATAATATCCAGGTTTCATATAATATCCAGGTTTAGTATAATATCCAGGTTTAATATAATATCCAGGTTTAATATAATATCCAGGTTTAATATAATATCCAGGTTTAGTATAATATCCAGGTTTAATATAATATCCTGGTTCAGTATAATATCCAGGTTTCATATAATATCCAGGTTTAGTATAATATCCAGGTTTAATATAATATCCAGGTTTAGTTCAATATCCAGGTTTAGTTCAATATCCAGGTTTAGTTCAACATCCAGGTTTAGTTCAATATCCAGGTTTAGTTCAACATCCAGGTTTAGTATAATATCCAGGTTTAGTATAATATCCAGGTTTAATATAATATCCAGGTTCAGTATAATATCCAGATGCAAAAAAGTAGATGAACACTGAGCTAAACCTGCAAGCTATTTCATGATACATTTTCAAGGTTAACTGATGTACAGTAAGCTGAGAGACAACCAAAGAGATGATGTGCCAATTGCACAAAAATTTGTGAGAATGTGACACTTGAAAATTAAGGGTGGAGAAAATTCAGCTCCTGAAATCAGTCACTTACTCACACACCACTCCTGCTCTTTTCAACCACCCATAGCATTCAGCACGCACACACACACAATAGCATGCACACACACAGCCATAATTGCATGCACATGCACACGCCCCTCCTGCTCCTTTCAACCACCCATATCATTCAGCATGCATGCATGCACACCCACACCCACCCACACCCACACCCACACACACACACACCACTCCTGGTCCTTTCAACCACCCATATCATTCACCATTAGAATATCCCCGGTGTCCGTCTCTAGAATGTGAGGTATGACTGTAGTAAGAAGTGTGTCATATATTTTAGCTCAAATAACCAAACAGAGTTCATCTGGTACTGTGGCATGCCTTTGCACAGCCGTTCCCCCGCCACCCAAAACATCCATATGAAACGCATTATATGATTTCACTATCAATGAACTGGCGTTCCATAATGTCATGTGATTTACTGAGTGCGTGATCATTCCTGGTGTTTTTCTCTGACAGATGTAGGGTTGTGTAATCTTTGTTAGTCCATGTGTTCACTGTGTGTAAGGATTTCAAGTCTAAGTCCATTACATGTTAGATGAAAATGTTGATTAAGTTAAAGATGAATTGATCAACTGTTTAATCAAATCAGATCCATCTGTGTAAACGAATCTGTTTCTCTCTCTGATAAGCAGTTTCTCAACATACAGATCTGCTTTCTTCATTTGATCACTGTTGTTGCATATCATTTTCTGTGAAAAATGGATCAACGCCTACAAAAATGTTCCTTCATTATAATCCACATAATAATTTATACACCTAACGTATAGAAATGTACACACCTAACGTATAGAACTGAATACACCTAACGTATAGAACTGAATACACCTAACGTATAGAACTGAATACACCTAACGTATAGAACTGAATACACCTAACATATAGAACTGAATACACCTAACGTATAGAACTGTACACACCTAACGTATAGAACTGAATACACCTAACGTATAGAACTGAATACACCTAATGTATAGAACTGTACACACCTAATGTATAGAACTGAATACACCTAACGTATAGAACTGAATACACCTAACGTATAGAACTGAATACAACTAACGTATAGAACTGAATACACCTAACGTATAGAACTGAATACACCTAATGTATAGAACTGTACACACCTAATGTATAGAACTGTACACACCTAACGTATAGAACTGTACACACCTAATGTATAGAACTGTACACACCTAACGTATAGAACTGTACACACCTAACGTATAGAACTGAATACACCTAACATATAGAACTGAATACACCTAACGTATAGAACTGTACACACCTAACGTATAGAACTGAATACACCTAATGTATAGAACTGTACACACCTAATGTATAGAACTGAATACACCTAACGTATAGAACTGAATACACCTAACGTATAGAACTGAATACAACTAACGTATAGAACTGAATACACCTAACATATAGAACTGAATACACCTAATGTATAGAACTGTACACACCTAATGTATAGAACTGTACACACCTAACGTATAGAACTGTACACACCTAATGTATAGAACTGTACACACCTAACGTATAGAACTGTACACACCTAACGTATAGAACTGTACACACCTAACGTATAGAACTGAATACACCTAACGTATAGAACTGTACACACCTAATGTATAGAACTGAATACACCTAACGTATAGAACTGAATACACCTAACGTATAGAACTGAATACACCTAATGTAGAGAACTGTACACACCTAACGTATAGAACTGAATACACCTAACGTATAGAACTGTACACACCTAACGTATAGAACTGTACACACCTAACGTATAGAACTGAATACACCTAACGTATAGAACTGAATACACCTAACGTATAGAACTGAATACACCTAATGTAGAGAACTGTACACACCTAACGTATAGAACTGAATACACCTAACGTATAGAACTGAATACACCTAACGTATAGAACTGAATACAACTAATGTAGAGAACTGTACACACCTAACGTATAGAACAAAATACACCTAACGTATAGAACTGAATACAACTAATGTAGAGAACTGTACACACCTAACGTATAGAACTGAATACACCTAACGTATAGAACTGAATACAACTAATGTATAGAACTGAATACACCTAACGTATAGAACTGAATACACCTAACGTATAGAACTGTACACACCTAATGTAGAGAACTGTACACACCTAACGTATAGAACTGAATACACCTAACGTATAGAACTGAATACACTTAACGTATAGAACTGTACACACCTAACGTATAGACCTGAATACACCTAACGTATAGAACTGAATACACCTAATGTAGAGAACTGTAAACACCTAACGTATAGAACTGAATACACCTAACGCATAGAACTGAATACACCTAACGTATAGAACTGAATACAACTAATGTATAGAACTGAATACACCTAACGTATAGAACTGAATACACCTAACGTATAGAACTGAATACACCTAATGTATAGAACTGAATACACCTAATGTATAGAACTGAATACACCTAACGTATAAAACTGTACACACCTAACGTATAGAACTGTACACACCTAACGTATAGAACTGAATACACCTAACGTATAGAACTGAATACACCTAACGTATAGAACTGAATACACTTAACGTATAGAACTGTACACACCTAACGTATAGAACTGAATACACCTACCGTATAGAACTGAATACACCTAACGTATAGAACTGAATACAACTAATGTAGAGAACTGTACACACCTAACGTATAGAACTGAATACACCTAACGTATAGAACTGAATACACCTAACGTATAGAACTGAATACACCTAACGTATAGAACCGTACACTCCTAACGTATAGAACTGTATACAACTAATGTAGAGAACTGTCTACAACTAACGTATATAACTAATGTAGAGAACTGTATACAACTAATGTATATAACTGTATACAACTAATGTATATAACTGTATATAACTAACGTATATACCTGTATACAACTAATGTAGAGAACTGTATACAACTAATGTATATAACTAATGTAGAGAAATGTATACAACTAACGTATATAACTGTATGCAACTAACGTATATAACTGTCTACAACTAACGTATATAACTGTCTACAACTAACGTATATAACTGTAACCAACTAACGTAGAGAACTGTATACAACTAATGTAGAGAACTGTCTACAACTAACGTATATAAATGTATACAACTAACGTAGAGAACTGTATACAACTAATGTAGAGAACTGTACAGAAGTAATGAATAGATCTGTAAACAACTAATATATAGAACTGTATAGAAGTATTGTGTGTGTCTTACGCCACACAACAAACGCAGGAAAATCTACCTGTTCAATCCAACAATAAGCATTACTAGCCTGGCTAGACTAAACAGCCACATGACCAGACACCTCATGCTTACATGGGCTGGGCTTACACACACTTCATCAAACCAACAACAAGCCAATTCAAACTCAACATTTCTACACACACAAGATGTGAGTCTGTGTGTGTGTGTGTGTGTGTGTGTGTGTGTGTGTGTGTGTGTGTGTGTGTGTGTGTGTGTGTGTGTGTGTGTGTGTGTGTGTGTGTGTGTGTGTGTGTGTGTGTGTGTGTGTGTGTGTGTGTGAGAAAAAGGTGTTAAGAAAATCTAATAAATGTAATGCACACCTTTGACTACCTAAAAAAAGGAAGATAAACACCAGGTTATATTATTATAATATTGGAAGTTATTAAAAATATGTCACACCTTTGAATACTAGTTCATTGACTAGAAAGAATGCTATTACCAAGAGGTTATTTTGAAAGTGTAATTTTGGCACCACACTTTGAACACTATTTAACTCCACAAAGCAGACCAAGTGTTCCTCTGATCTCTGGTTAATCAAACTATTTTACATTGCCAATGTTTTTTAACAAATTCCCTCATAAGGGCAAATTCAATGATATTCTATGCTCTTCTATGGTCTCTTCTATGCTCTTCGTGGTTCTGGCCTGATGAATCCCACTCTCAGCTTTAGTGGAAGAGTGTTAATCCCACCTAGTACATTACAGTACACCGAGACAGAGAGATGCCAGTTAGTTACGTATGTGGCACGCACCAGATCGCTAATCTACAGTACACTACTGCACACCCAGAAACATAGAGGCTGCATCCCAAATGGCACCCTATTCCCTTTATAGTGCATTTACACCCCACAGGACTCTGGTCAAAAGTAGTGCACTATAAAGGGAATAGGGTGCAATTTGGGATGCCAAAAATAGAGATATTGCTGTGTAGAAGATGTTGAACAGGTTTACATTGGGAATTAACATTACAATACTTCACATCGCTGATTTATTGTGTGTATACCTACGATTGTCACAGTTGAAGCTAACAGTTTATTCTCTGTCTGGTCACAGTGTTCAATTATGAGAAACAACCATACGTGTCTAATTATCAATGACTACTGTATATAGTCACCTAGGAGTTCCACAAACTCCACTTCACTGGACAGACTGGATGTTTAAGGCTCCATAATGGTGTTATGATGTGTTGTTCAAAGTCTCTCACATTATGCAGTGAGGTATACTCAGCCCAGGGCTGTATGGCAGGGTAGCAGACCTGGGTTCTAACACTATGGGCTGTATGGCAGGGTAGCAGACCTGGGTTCTAACACTATGGGCTGTACGGCAGGGTAGCAGACCTGGGTTCTAACACTATGGGCTGTATGGCAGGGTAGCAGACCTGGGTTCTAACACTATGGGCTGTATGGCAGGGTAGCAGACCTGGGTTCTAACACTATGGGCTGGGTGGCAGGGTAGCAGACCTGGGTTCTAACACTATGGGCTGTATGGCAGGGTAGCAGACCTGGGTTCTAACATTATGGGCTGTATGGCAGGGTAGCAGACCTGGGTTCTAACACTATGGGCTGTATGGCAGGGTAGCAGACCTGGGTTCTAACACTATGGGCTGTATGGCAGGGTAGCAGACCTGGGTTCTAACACTATGGGCTGGGTGGCAGGGTAGCAGACCTGGGTTCTAACACTATGGGCTGTATGGCAGGGTAGCAGACCTGGGTTCTAACACTATGGGCTGTATGGCAGGGTAGCAGACCTGGGTTCTAACACTATGGGCTGTATGGCAGGGTAGCAGACCTGGGTTCTAACACTATGGGCTGGGTGGCAGGGTAGCAGACCTGGGTTCTAACACTATGGGCTGTATGGCAGGGTAGCAGACCTGGGTTCTAACATTATGGGCTGTATGGCAGGGTAGCAGACCTGGGTTCTAACACTATGGGCTGTATGGCAGGGTAGCAGACCTGGGTTCTAACACTATGGGCTGTATGGCAGGGTAGCAGACCTGGGTTCTAACACTATGGGCTGGGTGGCAGGGTAGCAGACCTGGGTTCTAACACTATGGGCTGTATGGCAGGGTAGCAGACCTGGGTTCTAACACTATGGGCTGTATGGCAGGGTAGCAGACCTGGGTTCTAACACTATGGGCTGTATGGCAGGGTAGCAGACCTGGGTTCTAACACTATGGGCTGGGTGGCAGACCTGGGTTCTAACACTATGGACTGTATGGCAGGGTAGCAGACCTGGGTTCTAACACTATGGGCTGTATGGCAGGGTAGCAGACCTGGATTCTAACACTATGGGCTGGGTGGCAGGGTAGCAGACCTGGGTTCTAACACTATGGGCTGTATGGCAGGGTAGCAGACCTGGGTTCTAACACTATGGGCTGTATGGCAGGGTAGCAGACCTGGGTTCTAACACTATGGGCTGTATGGCAGGGTAGCAGACCTGGGTTCTAACACTATGGGCTGGGTGGCAGGGTAGCAGACCTGGGTTCTAACACTATGGGCTGTATGGCAGGGTAGCAGACCTGGATTCTAACACTATTCGAAATGTTTCAGACACTTTGAGCATTTGCTTTAGCCTGCCTGTAGTGCCAGATGGGCGGGGTTTGCAGTTTTGTGTACTATTCTATTGGTCCATTAAGCCAGGCAAGCTCAGTCAAGCACATATAAAGTACTTGAAGTGTTTTCGAATAGTGTTTGAACCCAGGACTGTTTGGGGGGGGAGGGGGCAGAGAGACTGCGAGAAGGATAGAATGGTATTGAGTTCAGTCAGGCTCAGCCTCCCAGGGAGAAATTAGCCTGGGGTCCACTGTAGAGAATGGCAGTGAAATGCACAGGCTCCGTGTGGGGTGGGATCTCTGGTCCCCATTAGCAGGAGGTGAGACATACATGGACGCCCTCAGGCCTCAGGACATACTGTAGGTCCACTCTAAGCTGCCTCTGAATCGGCAGGTTACGATACAGTAACTTACTATTTATGTGACTCTCTACAGTTCCTACTCCGGACAAGAAGCTTGTCTGCACATTAAGTTACATGCAGTTAAATTGCAGTAATTAAAACTTAGCCTTGAGCTCTGACTGAAACTATCTGACAATAGTGACAACGGTCTACTACGGTGACCGAAGGATTGGAACTTAAATAACAGAAATTTGCATGGCTCAACCAGTGAGTGTGCGGAGGGTTCAGTTTCCAGTTTAAGACACATATCTTCCTGCACCTTAGCTACTTATCTATGTGGTCTGTGAAATATAGCTACTCTACCACCTACTGTTTCTATCCATTTGGAGATGATAGCACAGTCAGAAAGTAAACAGTGTTGTTTTAACTGTTATGACTGCCTGTATGTCACATTTGCCCTGACCCAGCAAGCTGCAGGATAAAACCACTCAACCAGACAACTGTTGAACTTTCACACGCATGCACACACACCTATAGCCAATATATATTATAGCCAATGTTCCCTCTAAGCTGTGCGCAGCTCCCCTCGGACTGCCATGCAGAAGAAATATCAGCCCTCGCAGAGAAGCACGAGATTGAACTTCACTCAACTTTGTAGAGTTTTCCCCTTGAGTTAACACTATCAACGTTTCCCTCCACTGTGGAAATAATGCTCGAATCAACAGAATATTAGCCACTTTCAACGTAACATACAGAAGAAAAAGAAAACTATGCAAGACTTAGTATGCAAAACTAACTATGCAATAGATTTTCTTGTAGGCAGAGCGCATCGGAGTAGGATTTTATTGCATTGACAGCCACGACTCAGGCCCATACTCTTAACCAATCAGAGCTGCAGTAGGCCAATATGCAAATAGACCATTGCCATATATGTATCTGTGCCATTCACTTTGAACTGGACTGTGTTTACAGTATGAGGGGTCGCGAATAGATATGCTTGAGATCAAAGCGAGAGCTGCATGTAGCCACCTGTGCACATTTGTTAATATTATTTGCTAATTAGTTATTAGCACAGTTAGAGCTCATTTCTAGGCAACAATGGGGGAGTGGTTGCTTCCTACAAGAGCACTTCTAGCCATCTTTGGAAAGTGAGTCAGGTAAAGAGCTTTTTTTATGTTTTAAAGGGGCAGTGCTGTATTTTGAAACAGTCTTGAATAAGCTAAGTAGCCAATAGGCAGAGGGTAGCATCATTTGACTGATGAATTTTATTTTGTGGTTTCTTGCGTCAAACAACACATTTTCAGACCTCCTTGTCTGAAGGTGAAGTGGATAAACAGGTTAATGTCAAGCCCTGCATGTTTTTATGTAAAGTCTCATGGAATGTAGGCCTACATTGAACACCACACATTGCTGCTACTGTAGGCTGAATGATAGAATGTTATGGGATGCATTTTTCTCCATTGTTATTGATTGTAGGCCACTCTGGTAGGACTACATTATGATAAAATAGCCACAGTAGAATACTTGGCTACTGTTATAAGCCTCAGTGTTCACTGTAAAAGCGTGTTGAAAGTTGCACAGAATTTTCACAACGTTGAAGTTTGAGCTCAGCAGATCTGAAATTTGCTCAGTGCTGAAGAAAAAATGAGAGGGAACAATGATTATAGCCAATATATATTATAGCCAATATATATTATAGCCAATATGATTCACCTTTGTTTTGTTTGCCTTGGCTACAATTTCAACATTGTTTTGAGACTGTCAAAACTATTAAGACTGACAGGAAGTTGCCACCGGAGATGCTATGGAGATTGAACGTCGCTTCAGAACATCAAAACAAACAGAAAGAAAACAGCTTGACAAACACTGCTTGAATAACCCAGTTGCCGTGAAAAAGAGTTCAGTGGAGGACATGGACACAATAGCTCCAACTGAACCAGCGAACTGGGACCAATAGGGCAACATTAGGGCACATGACATCTTAATGACATCATATCTAGTTGTAAACATGTTTTCTGGATGAGAAGTCATCATACAGTATGCTATCACCTTAACATGGTGGCACACAACACAGTCTGGTGTGTGAGACTACAACCCACTGGTCTCTGTTGGCCAACCAGAAGATGTCTTCTTGACGTTAAACAAACTTCCTTATACAACCAGTATACAACCTGACCATGACTTCACGACAAAAAAACGGATAATCATTGCAACCAGCTTTGACCGCTGGGGACACTCTGCTCTGAGGAAAAGGGACCTCTCTCATGTGATCTCTACAGGAATTGAACCCACAACCTTGGCATTGCTAACCACAGGTCCACATTTTATGTATTTATTTTATTTCACCTTTATTTAACCAGATAGGCCAGTTGAGAACAAGTTCTCATTTACAACTGCGACCTGGCCAAGATAAAGCACAGCAGTGCGACAAACTAAACGACTTCTAGGGACTCACCTTAACATATGCAGTGTACTGTTGGCAATCCTCTCTGTTGATGTCCAGACTGAGCTCGTTGCTCATTAAGCTGATCTGGGCTCCATTCTGAATAAAGTACACTCTGGAAGACTGGCTCCTCTGCCTCTTATCCACATCAGCTGTCAGGTTATACAACAACTCTGGGGAGAGAGGAGAGAGACCAGCTGTCAGGTTATACAACAACTCTGGGGAGAGAGGAGAGAGACCAGCTGTCAGGTTATACAACAACTCTAGGGAGAGAGGAGAGAGACCAGCTGTCAGATTATACAACAACTCCGGGGAGAGACAGAGAGAGACCAGCTGTCAGGTTATACAACAACTCTGGGGAGAGAGGAGAGAGACCAGCTGTCAGGTTATACAGCAACTCTGCGGAGAGAGACCAGCTGTCAGGTTATACAACAACTCTGGGGAGACACAGAGAGAGACCAGCTGTCAGGTTATACAACAACTCTGGGGAGAGAGGAGAGAGACCAGCTGTCAGGTTATACAGCAACTCTGGGGAGAGAGGAGAGAGACCAGCTGTCAGGTTATACAACAACTCTGGGGAGAGAGGAGAGAGACCAGCTGTCAGGTTATACAACAACTCTGGGGAGAGACAGAGAGAGACCAGCTGTCAGGTTACACAACAACTCTGGGGAGAGAGGAGAGAGACCAGCTGTCAGGTTATATAGCAACTCTGCGGAGAGAGGAGAGAGACCAGCTGTCAGGTTATACAACAACTCTGGGGAGAGACAGAGAGAGACCAGCTGTCAGGTTATACAGCAACTCTCCGGAGAGAGGAGAGAGACCAGCTGTCAGGTTATACAACAACTCTGGGGAGAGAGGAGAGAGACCAGCTGTCAGGTTATACAACAACTCTGGGGAGAGACAGAGAGAGACCAGCTGTCAGGTTACACAACAACTCTGGGGAGAGAGGAGAGAGACCAGCTGTCAGGTTATACAACAACTCTGGGGAGACACAGAGAGAGACCAGCTGTCAGGTTATACAACAACTCTGGGGAGAGACAGAGAGAGACCAGCTGTCAGGTTACACAACAACTCTGGGGAGAGACAGAGAGAGACCAGCTGTCAGGTTATATAGCAACTCTGGGGAGAGAGGAGAGAGACCAGCTGTCAGGTTACACAGCAACTCTGGGGAGAGAGGAGAGAGACCAGCTGTCAGGTTATACAACAACTCTGGGGAGAGGCAGAGAGAGACCAGCTGTCAGGTTACACAACAACTCTGGGGAGAGAGGAGAGAGACCAGCTGTCAGGTTATACAACAACTCTGGGGAGAGAGGAGAGAGACCAGCTGTCAGGTTATACAACAACTCTGGGGAGAGAGGAGAGAGACCAGCTGTCAGGTTATACAACAACTCTGGGGAGACACAGAGAGAGACCAGCTGTCAGGTTATACAGCAACTCTGGGGAGACACAGAGAGAGACCAGCTGTCAGGTTATACAGCAACTCTGGGGAGACACAGAGAGAGACCAGCTGTCAGGTTATACAACAACTCTGGGGAGACACAGAGAGAGACCAGCTGTCAGGTTATACAGCAACTCTGCGGAGAGAGACCAGCTGTCAGGTTATACAACAACTCTGGGGAGACACAGAGAGAGACCAGCTGTCAGGTTATACAACAACTCTGGGGAGAGACAGAGAGAGACCAGCTGTCAGGTTATACAACAACTCTGGGGAGAGAGGAGAGAGACCAGCTGTCAGGTTATACAACAACTCTGGGGAGAGACAGAGAGAGACCAGCTGTCAGGTTATACAACAACTCTGGGGAGAGACAGAGAGAGACCAGCTGTCAGGTTATACAACAACTCTGGAGAGACAGAGAGAGACCAGCTGTCAGGTTACACAGCAACTCTGGGGAGAGAGGAGAGAGACCAGCTGTCAGGTTACACAGCAACTCTGGGGAGAGAGGAGAGAGACCAGCTGTCAGGTTATACAACAACTCTGGGGAGAGACAGAGAGAGACCAGCTGTCAGGTTATACAACAACTCTGGGGAGAGAGGAGAGAGACCAGCTGTCAGGTTATACAACAACTCTGGAGAGAGACAGAGAGAGACCAGCTGTCAGGTTATACAACAACTCTGGGGAGAGAGGAGAGAGACCAGCTGTCAGGTTATACAACAACTCTGCGGAGAGAGGAGAGAGACCAGCTGTCAGGTTATACAGCAACTCTGGGGAGACAGAGAGAGACCAGCTGTCAGGTTATACAACAACTCTGGGGAGAGACAGAGAGAGACCAGCTGTCAGGTTATACAACAACTCTGGGGAGAGACAGAGAGAGACCAGCTGTCAGGTTATACAACAACTCTGGGGAGAGACAGAGAGAGACCAGCTGTCAGGTTATACAACAACTCTGGGGAGAGACAGAGAGAGACCAGCTGTCAGGTTACACAGCAACTCTGGGGAGAGAGGAGAGAGACCAGCTGTCAGGTTATACAACAACTCTGGGGAGAGAGGAGAGAGACCAGCTGTCAGGTTACACAGCAACTCTGGGGAGAGAGGAGAGAGACCAGCTGTCAGGTTATACAACAACTCTGGGGAGAGAGGAGAGAGACCAGCTGTCAGGTTACACAGCAACTCTGGGGAGAGAGGAGAGAGACCAGCTGTCAGGTTATACAACAACTCTGGGGAGAGACAGAGAGAGACCAGCTGTCAGGTTATACAACAACTCTGCGGAGAGAGGAGAGAGACCAGCTGTCAGGTTATACAACAACTCTGGGGAGAGAGGAGAGAGACCAGCTGTCAGGTTATACAGCAACTCTGGGGAGAGACAGAGAGAGACCAGCTGTCAGGTTATACAACAACTCTGGGGAGAGACAGAGAGAGACCAGCTGTCAGGTTATATTGGCTGTACGTGTGTTTATCCCATGTGTAACTCTGTGTTGCTGTATGTGTCGAACTGCTGTGCTTTATCTTGGCCAGGTCGCAGTTGTAAATGAGAACTTATTCTCAACTAGCCTACCTGGTTAAATAAAGGATAAATAAAATAATAAATACATAAAATGTATTAGAGAGGAAAAAGACAGGGAAATGTCAGGCTACTAATAGACCTGGTCACAGTAGCAATGTTTGAATCCAAGGTGGATCTTTGTCAGGTCCAGCCTTAGTTGGAGAAGTCCTCATGTAGTCCACACACGCACGCACACACGCACGCACGCACGCACGCACGCACGCACACACACACACAGGGTCAAACCGATAGACATTCATTTCAAAACAAGACATGGACTTCTCTAACTGGTAACACCGTTGAGTAAGAAACACCCTGTCAAAACATCTCACATGATTTCCATTGACGTGTTGGTGGTTTCAGCAGTTTTAAATAAACTACTTCATAGATCTATTTTGAATACAGAAATCATAAACATGACATGTTTACTCATTGATTCATTCCACGTGTGTACGGGAGCGCCTTCCATGAGCTCACCCTGCCAGGTGGAAAGGAGGGGCGTTGAGTGTTCATTACCGGCCCAGGCGTCATTACCAAACTATACCAGCAGGCTATATTTTTTATAACTAACCCAAGATAAACCACAGCCTGTAATTTCCAATGGGAGCAAATTAATCATAATGGCCAGAAAAAAGCAAAGAGGTGGGCAGAGCCAAGCACAAGCTAGCGAGATCCTATAGGGGCATTTTAGCATGTATTTGCATATTTCCACTACGGAACGCCTACTCTGAAGTGTGCGTGTGCAATAACTCAATTTGCCATTGCACTCTTTCTAAACAATGCATTTTTTTTACTTTGCAAAGGGGAAAGTCTACAAAACTACAAAAAAAAGTCTACTTTGTTGTAACAGATTGTAGTTTTGGGAACGGAAAACTGTACGGAGATCAAATGTTTCATCAATGACAAAATTAGCCGAATGCCGGACAAAATCCATCTCGCTCCATTTTCTCCCACCGGGCTTCCTCTCATCACCATATTTGGTAGTGAGTGGAAATGACAAACGGATGTTTCACATTTATATACTGAAACAAGATCAACACAACATGCTACAAATTTCAAAGAATTTACTGAGTTACAGTTCATATAAGGAAATCAGTCAATTGGAATTAATTAATTAGGCCCTAATCTATGGCTGGTAATACAAATATGCATCTGTTGGTCACAAATACACTATATATACAAAAGTATGTGGACACCCCTTCAAATGGGCTATTTCAGCCACATTGTATAAAATCAAGCACACAGATATAAAATCTTCATAGACAAACATTGGCAGTAGAATGGCCTTACTGAAAAGCTCAGTGACTTTCAACGTGGCATCGTCATAGGATTTCCAACCTTTCCAACTAGTCAGTTAGTAAAATTTCTGCCCTGCTAGAGCTGCCCCGGTCAACTGTATTGTGAAGTGGAAACATCTAGGAGCAATAACGGCTCAGCCTCGAAGTGGTAGGCCACACAAGCTCACAGAACAAGACTGCTGAGTGCTGAAGCGTGTAAAAATTGTCTGTCCTCAGTTGCAACACTCACTACCAAATTCCAAACTGCCTCTGAAAGCCATGTCAGCACAATAACTGTTTGTCGGGAGCTTCATGAAATGGGTTTCCATGGCCGACAAGCCTAAGATCACCATGCGCAATGCCAATCATCGGCTGGAGTGGTGTAAAGCTCCCACCATTGGACTCTGCAGCAATGGAAACGCGTTCTCTGGAGTGATGAATCACGCTTGACCATCTGGCAGTCTGACGGACTAATCTGGGTTTGGCGGATGCCAGGAGAACGCTACCTGCCCCAATGCATAGTGCCAACTGTAAAGTTTGGTGGAGGAGAAATAGTGGTCTGGGGCTGTTTTTCATGGTTCGGACTAGGCCCCTTAGTTCCAGTGAAGGGAAATCTTAACGCTACATTATACAATGGCGTTGAATTTGAAAGCTGACTGCGAGCCAGGCCTAATCACCGAACCTCACTAATGCCCTTGTGGCTGAATGGAAGCAAGTCCCTGCAGCAATATTCCAGCATCTAGTGGAAAGACTTCCCAGAAGAGTGGAGGCTATTATAGCAGCAAAGGGGGGACCAACTTCATATTAATACCCATGATTTTGGAATGAGATGTTCGACTAGCAGGTGTCCACATACTTTTGGTCATGTAGTGCACCTTAAAAACAAAAAAGTAGGGGCGTGGATCAGAAAACCAGTCAGTATCTGGTATGACCAACATTTGCCTCATCCAGCGCGACACATCTCCTTCGCACAGAGTTGATCAGGCTGTTGATTGTGGCCTGTGGAATGTTGTCCCATTCCTCTTCAATGGCTGTGTGAAGTTGCTGGATATTGGTGGGAACTGGAACACGGTGTAGTACGCGTTGATCCAGAGCTTCCCAAACACGTTCAATGGGTGAGTGGGGAGAATGCAGGCCCTGGAAGAACTGGGACATTTTCAGCTTCCAATAATTGTGTGCAGATCCTTGTAACATGGGGCCATGCATTATCATGCTGAAACATGAGGTGATGGCGGCGGATGGATGGCACGACAATGGGCTTCAGGATCTCATCTCGATACCTCTGTGAATTAAAATTGCCATCGATAAAATGTGATTGTGTTCGTTGTCCGTAGCTTATGCCTGCCCATACCATAACCCCACCACCATGTGGCACTCTGTTCACAATGTTGACATCAGCAAACCTCTCGCCCACACGAAGCCATACACGTGGTCTGCAGTTGTGAGGCCGGTCGGACGTACATTTTCTAGCAACAGCTCTGGTGGACATTCCTGCAGTCAGCATGCCAATTGCACACTCCCTCAAAACTTCAGACATCTGTGGCATTGTGTTGTGTGACAAAACTGCCCATTTTAGAGTGGCCTTTTATTGTCCCCTCCACAAGGTTCACCTGTGTAATGGCCATGCTATTTAAATCAGCTTTTTGATATGCCACACCTTCAGGTTGAGAGAAATATGCTTTTTGTATGGAACATTTCTGAGATGTTTTATTTCAGCTCATGAAACATGGGACCAACACTTTACATGTTGCGTTTATATTTTTGCCCAGTTTACATCCGGTAAAACTGGCTCATTGTTCTATCTGTGCCTGAACAGTCAACCAGGACCACGCCTGAACAGTCAACCAGGACCACGCCTGAACAGTCAACCAGGACCCACGCCATAACAGTCAACCAGGACCACGCCATAACAGTCAACCAGGACCACGCCATAACAGTCAACCAGGACCACGCCATAACAGTCAACCAGGACCACGCCATAACAGTCAACCAGGACCTCATCTCGACCACCATAACAGTCAACCAGGACAACGCCATAACAGTCAACCAGGACCACACCATAACAGTCAACCAGGACCACGCCATAACAGTCAACCAGGACCACGCCTGAACAGTCAACCAGGACCACGCCATAACAGTCAACCAGGACCACGCCATAACAGTCAACCAGGACCACACCATAACAGTCAACCAGGACCACGCCATAACAGTCAACCAGGACCACACCATAACAGTCAACCAGGACCACGCCATAACAGTCAACCAGGACCACACCATAACAGTCAACCAGGACAACGCCATAACAGTCAACCAGGACCACGCCATAACAGTCAACCAGGACCACGCCATAACAGTCAACCAGGACCACGCCATAACAGTCAACCAGGACCACGCCTGAACAGTCAACCAGGACCACGCCATAACAGTCAACCAGGACCACACCATAACAGTCAACCAGGACCACGCCATAACAGTCAACCAAGACCACGCCATAACAGTCAATCAGGACCACGCCAGAACAGTTAACCAGGACCACGCTAGAACAGTCAATCAGGAGCACGCCAGAACAGTCAATCAGAACCACGCCAGAACAGTTAACCAGGACCACGCCAGAACAGTTAACCAGGACCACGCTAGAACAGTCAACCAGGACCACGCTAGAACAGTCAACCAGGACCACGCCAGAACAGTTAACCAGGACCACGCCAGAACAGTTAACCAGGACCACGCTAGAACAGTCAACCAGGACCACGCCAGAACAGTCAACCAGGACCACGCCAGAACACAGTTGTGTGTAGTTGTATTAGTGCTCACCTATCTGTCCTGGCAGGTGTTTTCCTCTGAAGAGCAGGCAGACTGTAGCGTTGAAACAGTTGAGGTGTTGTGGGCCCTCGTGACACTGAGGCACAGAGATGTTGATGGAGACAGGCAGGTAGATGGACACGTCCACAGTGATCACCGGCCGGGACCTAAACACCAAACATAACATGGTGTCAATGGACCTATAACCAGTACAACATGGTGTCAATAGACCTACAACCAATACAATATGGTGTCAATGGACCTACAACCAATACAATACAACATGGTGTCAATGGACCTATAACCAGTACAATACAAAATGGTGTCAATGGACCTACAACCAATACAATACAACATGGTACTGCAGTAGACACAGCCTGGAATTCATGTATTTCTGTGATGAAACATTTACTCTGTTCCACTGTATGTCTTTATACTACTATGTTCCACTGTATGTCTTTATACTACTCTGTGCCAATATCTACACTAGCATACTCCCAATTACAATTGAGCAACGTATTGGGCCTGCATTCATAGTGGTATGCTGGTATGGACATTGGAACAAAGCCTGACTTACAACCACTTACCTCAATAACACCACGCTATCAGCCATAAACGCACCAATGGTAATATCTGCAATGCAAGAACAACCAATGAGCGCAGCAGATTTCTCTCGTTCTTCAAAGATATGGCACGATGCACAAAGGTCATCATTAACAAGTGATGACCTTTGTGGGTCCTCATACCTGTTGTTTTCTGTTCCAGTTCTAAATGTCCACGATTGATGTGGAGCCCAGTAACCACTCAGAGTCAGACAGACAGGAGTGTTACTGACTGACCAGTAACCACTCAGAGTCAGACAGACAGGAGTGTTACTGACTGACCAGTAACCACTCAGAGTCAGACAGACAGGAGTGTTACTGACTGACCAGTAACCACTCAGAGTCAGACAGACAGGAGTGTTACTGACTGACCAGTAACCACTCAGAGTCAGACAGACAGGAGTGTTACTGACTGACCAGTAACCACTCAGAGTCAGACAGACAGGAGTGTTACTGAGTGACCAGTAACCACTCAGAGTCAGACAGACAGGAGTGTTACTGAGTGACCAGTAACCACTCAGAGTCAGACAGACAGGAGTGTTACTGACTGACCAGTAACCACTCAGAGTCAGACAGACAGGAGTGTTACTGACTGACCAGTAACCACTCAGAGTCAGACAGACAGGAGTGTTACTGACTGACCAGTAACCACTCAGAGTCAGACAGACAGGAGTGTTACTGACTGACCAGTAACCACTCAGAGTCAGACAGACAGGAGTGTTACTGAGTGACCAGTAACCACTCAGAGTCAGACAGACAGGAGTGTTACTGAGTGACCAGTAACCACTCAGAGTCAGACAGACAGGAGTGTTACTGACTGACCAGTAACCACTCAGAGTCAGACAGACAGGAGTGTTACTGACTGACCAGTAACCACTCAGAGTCAGACAGACAGGAGTGTTACTGACTGACCAGTAACCACTCAGAGTCAGACAGACAGGAGTGTTACTGACTGACCAGTAACCACTCAGTCTAATCAAGCAGGTACAGTTGAAGTTTACATACACCTTAGCCAAATACATTTAAACTCAGTTTTTCACAATTCCTGACATTTAATCCCAGTAAAAATTCCATGTTTTAGGTCAGTTAGGATCACCACTTTATTTTACGAATGGGAAATGTCAGAATAATAGGAGTGAGAATGATTTATTTCAGCTTGTATTTCTTTCATCACATTCCCAGTGGGTCAGAAGTTTACATACACTCGATTAGTATTTGGTAGCATTGCCTTTAAATTGTTTAACTTCGGTCAAACGTTTCGGGTAGCCTTCCACAAGCTTCCCACAATAAGTTGGGTGAATTTTGGCCCATTCCTCCTGACAGAGCTGGTGTATCTGAGTCAGGATTGTAGCCCTCCTTGCTCGCACAAGCTTTTTCAGTTCTAACCACAAATGTTCTATAGGATTGAGGTCAGGGCTTTGTGATGGCCACTCCAATACCTTGATTTTGTTGTCCTTAAGCCATTTTGCCATAACTTTGGAAGTATGCTTGGTGTCATTGTCCATTTGAAAGACCCATTTGCGACCAAGCATTAACTTCCTGACTGATGTCTTGAGATGTTGCATTATATATCCACATAGTTGTCCTCCCTCATGATGCCATCTATTTTGTGAAGTGCACCAGTCACTACTGCAGCAAAGCACCCCTACAACATGAGGCTGCCACCCCGTGCTTCACGGTTGGGATGGTGTTCTTCGGCATGCAAGCCTCCCCCTTTTTCCTCCAAACATAACGATGGTCATTATGGCCAAACGGTTCTATTTTTGTTTCATCAGACCAGAGGACATTTCCCTGGATCTTGTCCCTACGATCTTTTACTGTGGATATAGATAATTTTGTAAGTGTTTCCTCCAGCATCTTCACAAGGTCCTTTGCTGTTTTCCTGGGATTGATTTGCACTTTTCGCACCAAAGTACGTTCATCTCTAGGAGACAGAACGCGTCTCCTTCCTGAGCGGTATGACGGCTGCATGGTCCCATGGTGTTTATACTTGCGTACTATTGTTTGTACAGATGAACGTGGTACCCTCAGGCATTTGGAAATTGCTCCCAAGGATGAACCAGACTTGTGGAGGTCTACAATTGTTTTTCTGAGGTCTTGGCTGATTTCTTTTGATTTTCCCATGATGTCAAGCAAAGAGGCACTGAGTTTGAAGGTAGGCCTTTAAATACATCCACAGGTACACCTCCAATTGACTCAAATTATGTCAATTAGCCTATCAGAAGCTTCTAAATCCATGACAAAATGTTCTGGAATTTTCCAAGCTGTTTAAAGGCACAGTCAACTTAGTGTATGTAACTTCTGACCCACTGGAATTGTGATACAGTGAATTATAAGTGAAATAATCTGTCTATAAACAATTGTTGGAAAAAGTACTTGTGTCATGCACAAAGCAGATGCCCTAACTGACTTGCCAAAGCTATAGTTTGTTAACAAGAAATTTGTGGTGGTTGAAAAATGAGTTTTAATGACTCCAACTTAAATGTATGTAAACTTCCGACTTCAACTGTATATAATAACGTCATGAGTTGAGACGTAGGTCCTAGGTGTTTCATTAGCCCTACACCTAGTGTTGGCTATGTTGAGACGTAGGTCCTAGGTGTCAATCACCACCTTCCGGAGACACCTGAAACCCTACCTCTTTAAGGAATACCTAGGATAGGATAAAGTAATCCCTCTAACCCCCCCCCCCCCCTTAAAAGAGTTAGATGCACTATTGTAAAGTGGTTGTTCCACTGGATATCATAAGGTGAATGCACCAATTTGTAAGTCGCTCTGGATAAGAGCGTCTGCTAAATGACTTAAATGTAAATGTAAAATGTGTTTCATTAGCCCTACACCTAGTGTTGGCTATGTTGAGACATAGGTCCTAGGTGTTTCATTAGCCCTACACCTAGTGTTGGCTATGTTGAGATGTAGGTCCTAGGTGTTTCATTAACCCTACACCTAGTGTTGGCTATGTTGAGACGTAGGTCCTAGGTGTTTCATTAGCCCTACACCTAGTGTTGGCTATGTTGAGACGTAGGTCCTAGGTGTTTCATTAACCCTACACCTAGTGTTGGCTATGTTGAGACGTAGGTCCTAGGTGTTTCATTAGTCCTACACCTAGTGTTGGCTATGTTGAGACGTAGGTCCTAGGTGTTTCATTAGTCCTACACCTAGTGTTGGCTATGTTGAGACGTAGGTCCTAGGTGTTTCATTAGCCCTACACCTAGTGTTGGCTATGTTGAGACGTAGGTCCTAGGTGTTTCATTAGCCCTACACCTAGTGTTGGCTATGTTGAGACGTAGGTCCTAGGTGTTTCATTAGCCCTACACCTAGTGTTGGCTATGTTGAGACGTAGGTCCTAGGTGTTTCATTAGTCCTACACCTAGTGTTGGCTATGTTGAGACGTAGGTCCTAGGTGTTTCATTAGCCCTACACCTAGTGTTGGCTATGTTGAGATGTAGGTCCTAGGTGTTTCATTAGCCCTACACCTAGTGTTGTCTATGTTGAGACGTAGGTCCTAGGTGTTTAATTAGCCCTACACCTAGTGTTGGCTATGTTGAGACGTAGGTCCTAGGTGTTTCATTAGCCCTACAACTAGTGTTGGCTATGTTGAGACGTAGGTCCTAGGTGTTTCATTAGCCCTACACCTAGTGTTGGCTATGTTGAGATGTAGGTCCTAGGTGTTTCATTAACCCTACACCTAGTGTTGGCTATGTTGAGACGTAGGTCCTAGGTGTTTCATTAGCCCTACACCTAGTGTTGGCTATGTTGAGACGTAGGTCCTAGGTGTTTCATTAACCCTACACCTAGTGTTGGCTATGTTGAGACGTAGGTCCTAGGTGTTTCATTAGTCCTACACCTAGTGTTGGCTATGTTGAGACGTAGGTCCTAGGTGTTTCATTAGTCCTACACCTAGTGTTGGCTATGTTGAGACGTAGGTCCTAGGTGTTTCATTAGCCCTACACCTAGTGTTGGCTATGTTGAGACGTAGGTCCTAGGTGTTTCATTAGCCCTACACCTAGTGTTGGCTATGTTGAGACGTAGGTCCTAGGTGTTTCATTAGCCCTACACCTAGTGTTGGCTATGTTGAGACGTAGGTCCTAGGTGTTTCATTAGTCCTACACCTAGTGTTGGCTATGTTGAGACGTAGGTCCTAGGTGTTTCATTAGCCCTACACCTAGTGTTGGCTATGTTGAGATGTAGGTCCTAGGTGTTTCATTAGCCCTACACCTAGTGTTGTCTATGTTGAGACGTAGGTCCTAGGTGTTTCATTAGCCCTACACCTAGTGTTGGCTATGTTGAGACGTAGGTCCTAGGTGTTTCATTAGCCCTACACCTAGTGTTGGCTATGTTGAGACGTAGGTCCTAGGTGTTTCATTAGTCCTACACCTAGTGTTGGCTATGTTGAGACGTAGGTCCTAGGTGTTTCATTAGCCCTACACCTAGTGTTGGCTATGTTGAGACGTAGGTCCTAGGTGTGTCATTAGCCCTACACCTAGTGTTGACTATGTTGAGACGTAGGTCCTAGGTGTTTCATTAGCCCTACACCTAGTGTTGGCTATGTTGAGACGTAGGTCCTAGGTGTGTCATTAGCCCTACACCTAGTGTTGACTATGTTGAGACGTAGGTCCTAGGTGTGTCATTAGCCCTACACCTAGTGTTGGCTATGTTGAGACGTAGGTCCTAGGTGTTTCATTAGCCCTACACCTAGTGTTGGCTATGTTGAGACGTAGGTCCTAGGTGTTTCATTAGTCCTACACCTAGTGTTGGCTATGTTGAGACGTAGGTCCTAGGTGTTTCATTAGCCCTACACCTAGTGTTGGCTATGTTGAGATGTAGGTCCTAGGTGTTTCATTAACCCTATACCTAGTGTTGGCTATGTTGAGACGTAGGTCCTAGGTGTTTCATTAGCCCTACACCTAGTGTTGGCTATGTTGAGACGTAGGTCCTAGGTGTTTCATTAACCCTACACCTAGTGTTGGCTATGTTGAGACGTAGGTCCTAGGTGTTTCATTAGTCCTACACCTAGTGTTGGCTATGTTGAGACGTAGGTCCTAGGTGTTTCATTAGCCCTACACCTAGTGTTGGCTATGTTGAGACGTAGGTCCTAGGTGTTTCATTAGCCCTACACCTAGTGTTGGCTATGTTGAGACGTAGGTCCTAGGTGTTTCATTAGCCCTACACCTAGTGTTGGCTATGTTGAGACGTAGGTCCTAGGTGTTTCATTAGCCCTACACCTAGTGTTGGCTATGTTGAGACGTAGGTCCTAGGTGTTTCATTAGTCCTACACCTAGTGTTGGCTATGTTGAGACGTAGGTCCTAGGTGTTTCATTAGCCCTACACCTAGTGTTGGCTATGTTGAGACGTAGGTCCTAGGTGTTTCATTAGCCCTACACCTAGTGTTGTCTATGTTGAGACGTAGGTCCTAGGTGTTTCATTAGCCCTACACCTAGTGTTGGCTATGTTGAGACGTAGGTCCTAGGTGTTTCATTAGCCCTACAACTAGTGTTGGCTATGTTGAGACGTAGGTCCTAGGTGTTTCATTAGCCCTACACCTAGTGTTGGCTATGTTGAGACGTAGGTCCTAGGTGTTTCATTAGTCCTACACCTAGTGTTGGCTATGTTGAGACGTAGGTCCTAGGTGTTTCATTAGCCCTACACCTAGTGTTGGCTATGTTGAGATGTAGGTCCTAGGTGTTTCATTAGCCCTACACCTAGTGTTGTCTATGTTGAGACGTAGGTCCTAGGTGTTTCATTAGCCCTACACCTAGTGTTGGCTATGTTGAGACGTAGGTCCTAGGTGTTTCATTAGCCCTACAACTAGTGTTGGCTATGTTGAGACGTAGGTCCTAGGTGTTTCATTAGTCCTACACCTAGTGTTGGCTATGTTGAGACGTAGGTCCTAGGTGTTTCATTAGCCCTACACCTAGTGTTGGCTATGTTGAGACGTAGGTCCTAGGTGTGTCATTAGCCCTACACCTAGTGTTGACTATGTTGAGACGTAGGTCCTAGGTGTGTCATTAGCCCTACACCTAGTGTTGGCTATGTTGAGACGTAGGTCCTAGGTGTTTCATTAGCCCTACACCTAGTGTTGGCTATGTTGAGACGTAGGTCCTAGGTGTTTCATTAGTCCTACACCTAGTGTTGGCTATGTTGAGACGTAGGTCCTAGGTGTTTCATTAGCCCTACACCTAGTGTTGGCTATGTTGAGACGTAGGTCCTAGGTGTTTCATTAGCCCTACACCTAGTGTTGGCTATGTTGAGACGTAGGTCCTAGGTGTTTCATTAGCCCTACACCTAGTGTTGGCTATGTTGAGACGTAGGTCCTAGGTGTGTCATTAGCCCTACACCTAGTGTTGGCTATGTTGAGACGTAGGTCCTAGGTGTTTCATTAGCCCTACACCTAGTGTTGGCTATGTTGAGACGTAGGTCCTAGGTGTTTCATTAGCCCTACACCTAGTGTTGGCTATGTTGAGACGTAGGTCCTAGGTGTGTCATTAGCCCTACACCTAGTGTTGGCTATGTTGAGACGTAGGTCCTAGGTGTTTCATTAGCCCTACACCTAGTGTTGGCTATGTTGAGACGTAGGTCCTAGGTGTTTCATTAGCCCTACACCTAGTGTTGGCTATGTTGAGACGTAGGTCCTAGGTGTCAATCACCACCTTCCGGAGACACCTGAAACCTTACCTCTTTAAGGAATACCTAGGATAGGATAAAGTAATCCCTCTAACCCCCCCCACCTTAAAAGAGTTAGATGCACTATTGTAAAGTGGTTGTTCCACTGGATATCATAAGGTGAATGCACCAATTTGTAAGTCGCTCTGGATAAGAGCGTCTGCTAAATGACTTAAATGTAAATGTAAAATGTGTTTCATTAGCCCTACACCTAGTGTTGGCTATGTTGAGACGTAGGTCCTAGGTGTTTCATTAGCCCTACACCTAGTGTTGGCTATGTTGAGATGTAGGTCCTAGGTGTTTCATTAACCCTACACCTAGTGTTGGCTATGTTGAGACGTAGGTCCTAGGTGTGTCATTAGCCCTACACCTAGTGTTGGCTATGTTGAGACGTAGGTCCTAGGTGTTTCATTAGCCCTACACCTAGTGTTGGCTATGTTGAGACGTAGGTCCTAGGTGTTTCATTAACCCTACACCTAGTGTTGGCTATGTTGAGACGTAGGTCCTAGGTGTTTCATTAGTCCTACACCTAGTGTTGACTATGTTGAGACGTAGGTCCTAGGTGTTTCATTAGTCCTACACCTAGTGTTTGCTATGTTGAGACGTAGGTCCTAGGTGTTTCATTAGCCCTACACCTAGTGTTGGCTATGTTGAGACGTAGGTCCTAGGTGTTTCATTAGCCCTACACCTAGTGTTGGCTATGTTGAGACGTAGGTCCTAGGTGTTTCATTAGCCCTACACCTAGTGTTGGCTATGTTGAGACGTAGGTCCTAGGTGTTTCATTAGTCCTACACCTAGTGTTGGCTATGTTGAGACGTAGGTCCTAGGTGTTTCATTAGTCCTACACCTAGTGTTGGCTATGTTGAGACGTAGGTCCTAGGTGTTTCATTAGCCCTACACCTAGTGTTGGCTATGTTGAGATGTAGGTCCTAGGTGTTTCATTAGCCCTACACCTAGTGTTGTCTATGTTGAGACGTAGGTCCTAGGTGTTTCATTAGCCCTACACCTAGTGTTGGCTATGTTGAGACGTAGGTCCTAGGTGTTTCATTAGCCCTACACCTAGTGTTGGCTATGTTGAGACGTAGGTCCTAGGTGTTTCATTAGTCCTACACCTAGTGTTGGCTATGTTGAGACGTAGGTCCTAGGTGTTTCATTAGCCCTACACCTAGTGTTGGCTATGTTGAGACGTAGGTCCTAGGTGTGTCATTAGCCCTACACCTAGTGTTGACTATGTTGAGACGTAGGTCCTAGGTGTTTCATTAGCCCTACACCTAGTGTTGGCTATGTTGAGACGTAGGTCCTAGGTGTGTCATTAGCCCTACACCTAGTGTTGACTATGTTGAGACGTAGGTCCTAGGTGTGTCATTAGCCCTACACCTAGTGTTGGCTATGTTGAGACGTAGGTCCTAGGTGTTTCATTAGTCCTACACCTAGTGTTGGCTATGTTGAGACGTAGGTCCTAGGTGTTTCATTAGCCCTACACCTAGTGTTGGCTATGTTGAGACGTAGGTCCTAGGTGTTTCATTAGCCCTACACCTAGTGTTGGCTATGTTGAGACGTAGGTCCTAGGTGTGTCATTAGCCCTACACCTAGTGTTGACTATGTTGAGACGTAGGTCCTAGGTGTTTCATTAGCCCTACACCTAGTGTTGGCTATGTTGAGACGTAGGTCCTAGGTGTTTCATTAGTCCTACACCTAGTGTTGGCTATGTTGAGACGTAGGTCCTAGGTGTTTCATTAGCCCTACACCTAGTGTTGGCTATGTTGAGACGTAGGTCTTAGGTGTTTCATTAGCCCTACACCTAGTGTTGGCTATGTTGAGACGTAGGTCCTAGGTGTTTCATTAGCCCTACACCTAGTGTTGGCTATGTTGAGACGTAGGTCCTAGGTGTTTCATTAGTACTACACCTAGTGTTGGCTATGTTGAGACGTAGGTCCTAGGTGTTTCATTAGTCCTACACCTAGTGTTGGCTATGTTGAGACGTAGGTCCTAGGTGTTTCATTAGCCCTACACCTAGTGTTGGCTATGTTGAGACGTAGGTCCTAGGTGTTTCATTAGCCCTACACCTAGTGTTGGCTATGTTGAGATGTAGGTCCTAGGTGTTTCATTAGCCCTACACCTAGTCTTGGCTATGTTGAGACGTAGGTCCTAGGTGTTTAATTAGTCCTACACCTAGTGTTGGCTATGTTGAGACGTAGGTCCTAGGTGTTTCATTAGCCCTACACCTAGTGTTGGCTATGTTGAGACGTAGGTCCTAGGTGTGTCAGTAGCCCTACACCTAGTGTTGACTATGTTGAGACGTAGGTCCTAGGTGTTTCATTAGCCCTACACCTAGTGTTGGCTATGTTGAGACGTAGGTCCTAGGTGTTTCATTAGCCCTACACCTAGTGTTGGCTATGTTGAGACGTAGGTCCTAGGTGTTTCATTAGCACTACACCTAGTGTTGGCTATGTTGAGACGTAGGTCCTAGGTGTTTCATTAGCCCTACACCTAGTGTTGACTATGTTGAGACGTAGGTCCTAGGTGTTTCATTAGCCCTACACCTAGTGTTGGCTATGTTGAGACGTAGGTCCTAGGTGTTTCATTAGCCCTACACCTAGTGTTGACTATGTTGAGACGTAGGTCCTAGGTGTTTCATTAGCCCTACACCTAGTGTTGGCTATGTTGAGACGTAGGTCCTAGGTGTGTCATTAGCCCTACACCTAGTGTTGACTATGTTGAGACGTAGGTCCTAGGTGTGTCATTAGCCCTACACCTAGTGTTGACTATGTTGAGACGTAGGTCCTAGGTGTTTCATTAGCCCTACACCTAGTGTTGGCTATGTTGAGACGTAGGTCCTAGGTGTGTCATTAGCCCTACACCTAGTGTTGACTATGTTGAGACGTAGGTCCTAGGTGTGTCATTAGCCCTACACCTAGTGTTGGCTATGTTGAGACGTAGGTCCTAGGTGTTTCATTAGTCCTACACCTAGTGTTGGCTATGTTGAGACGTAGGTCCTAGGTGTTTCATTAGCCCTACACCTAGTGTTGGCTATGTTGAGACGTAGGTCCTAGGTGTTTCATTAGCCCTACACCTAGTGTTGGCTATGTTGAGACGTAGGTCCTAGGTGTGTCATTAGCCCTACACCTAGTGTTGACTATGTTGAGACGTAGGTCCTAGGTGTTTCATTAGCCCTACACCTAGTGTTGGCTATGTTGAGACGTAGGTCCTAGGTGTTTCATTAGTCCTACACCTAGTGTTGGCTATGTTGAGACGTAGGTCCTAGGTGTTTCATTAGCCCTACACCTAGTGTTGGCTATGTTGAGACGTAGGTCTTAGGTGTTTCATTAGCCCTACACCTAGTGTTGGCTATGTTGAGACGTAGGTCCTAGGTGTTTCATTAGCCCTACACCTAGTGTTGGCTATGTTGAGACGTAGGTCCTAGGTGTTTCATTAGTACTACACCTAGTGTTGGCTATGTTGAGACGTAGGTCCTAGGTGTTTCATTAGTCCTACACCTAGTGTTGGCTATGTTGAGACGTAGGTCCTAGGTGTTTCATTAGCCCTACACCTAGTGTTGGCTATGTTGAGACGTAGGTCCTAGGTGTTTCATTAGCCCTACACCTAGTGTTGGCTATGTTGAGACGTAGGTCCTAGGTGTTTCATTAGCCCTACACCTAGTGTTGGCTATGTTGAGACGTAGGTCCTAGGTGTTTAATTAGTCCTACACCTAGTGTTGGCTATGTTGAGACGTAGGTCCTAGGTGTTTCATTAGCCCTACACCTAGTGTTGGCTATGTTGAGACGTAGGTCCTAGGTGTGTCAGTAGCCCTACACCTAGTGTTGGCTATGTTGAGACGTAGGTCCTAGGTGTTTCATTAGCACTACACCTAGTGTTGGCTATGTTGAGACGTAGGTCCTAGGTGTTTCATTAGCCCTACACCTAGTGTTGACTATGTTGAGACGTAGGTCCTAGGTGTTTCATTAGCCCTACACCTAGTGTTGGCTATGTTGAGACGTAGGTCCTAGGTGTTTCATTAGCCCTACACCTAGTGTTGACTATGTTGAGACGTAGGTCCTAGGTGTTTCATTAGCCCTACACCTAGTGTTGGCTATGTTGAGACGTAGGTCCTAGGTGTTTCATTAGCCCTACACCTAGTGTTGACTATGTTGAGACGTAGGTCCTAGGTGTTTCATTAGCCCTACACCTAGTGTTGGCTATGTTGAGACGTAGGTCCTAGGTGTGTCATTAGCCCTACACCTAGTGTTGACTATGTTGAGACGTAGGTCCTAGGTGTGTCATTAGCCCTACACCTAGTGTTGGCTATGTTGAGACGTAGGTCCTAGGTGTTTCATTAGCCCTACACCTAGTGTTGGCTATGTTGAGACGTAGGTCCTAGGTGTTTCATTAGCCCTACACCTAGTGTTGGCTATGTTGAGACGTAGGTCCTAGGTGTTTAATTAGTCCTACACCTAGTGTTGGCTATGTTGAGACGTAGGTCCTAGGTGTTTCATTAGCCCTACACCTAGTGTTGGCTATGTTGAGACGTAGGTCCTAGGTGTGTCAGTAGCCCTACACCTAGTGTTGGCTATGTTGAGACGTAGGTCCTAGGTGTTTCATTAGCACTACACCTAGTGTTGGCTATGTTGAGACGTAGGTCCTAGGTGTTTCATTAGCCCTACACCTAGTGTTGACTATGTTGAGACGTAGGTCCTAGGTGTTTCATTAGCCCTACACCTAGTGTTGGCTATGTTGAGACGTAGGTCCTAGGTGTTTCATTAGCCCTACACCTAGTGTTGACTATGTTGAGACGTAGGTCCTAGGTGTTTCATTAGCCCTACACCTAGTGTTGGCTATGTTGAGACGTAGGTCCTAGGTGTTTCATTAGCCCTACACCTAGTGTTGACTATGTTGAGACGTAGGTCCTAGGTGTTTCATTAGCCCTACACCTAGTGTTGGCTATGTTGAGACGTAGGTCCTAGGTGTGTCATTAGCCCTACACCTAGTGTTGACTATGTTGAGACGTAGGTCCTAGGTGTGTCATTAGCCCTACACCTAGTGTTGGCTATGTTGAGACGTAGGTCCTAGGTGTTTCATTAGCCCTACACCTAGTGTTGGCTATGTTGAGACGTAGGTCCTAGGTGTTTCATTAGCCCTACACCTAGTGTTGGCTATGTTGAGATGTAGGTCCTAGGTGTTTCATTAACCCTACACCTAGTGTTGGCTATGTTGAGACGTAGGTCCTAGGTGTGTCATTAGCCCTACACCTAGTGTTGGCTATGTTGAGACGTAGGTCCTAGGTGTTTCATTAGCCCTACACCTAGTGTTGGCTATGTTGAGACGTAGGTCCTAGGTGTTTCATTAACCCTACACCTAGTGTTGGCTATGTTGAGACGTAGGTCCTAGGTGTTTCATTAGTCCTACACCTAGTGTTGACTATGTTGAGACGTAGGTCCTAGGTGTTTCATTAGTCCTACACCTAGTGTTTGCTATGTTGAGACGTAGGTCCTAGGTGTTTCATTAGCCCTACACCTAGTGTTGGCTATGTTGAGACGTAGGTCCTAGGTGTTTCATTAGCCCTACACCTAGTGTTGGCTATGTTGAGACGTAGGTCCTAGGTGTTTCATTAGCCCTACACCTAGTGTTGGCTATGTTGAGACGTAGGTCCTAGGTGTTTCATTAGTCCTACACCTAGTGTTGGCTATGTTGAGACGTAGGTCCTAGGTGTTTCATTAGTCCTACACCTAGTGTTGGCTATGTTGAGACGTAGGTCCTAGGTGTTTCATTAGCCCTACACCTAGTGTTGGCTATGTTGAGATGTAGGTCCTAGGTGTTTCATTAGCCCTACACCTAGTGTTGTCTATGTTGAGACGTAGGTCCTAGGTGTTTCATTAGCCCTACACCTAGTGTTGGCTATGTTGAGACGTAGGTCCTAGGTGTTTCATTAGCCCTACACCTAGTGTTGGCTATGTTGAGACGTAGGTCCTAGGTGTTTCATTAGTCCTACACCTAGTGTTGGCTATGTTGAGACGTAGGTCCTAGGTGTTTCATTAGCCCTACACCTAGTGTTGACTATGTTGAGACGTAGGTCCTAGGTGTGTCATTAGCCCTACACCTAGTGTTGGCTATGTTGAGACGTAGGTCCTAGGTGTTTCATTAGTCCTACACCTAGTGTTGGCTATGTTGAGACGTAGGTCCTAGGTGTTTCATTAGCCCTACACCTAGTGTTGGCTATGTTGAGACGTAGGTCCTAGGTGTTTCATTAGCCCTACACCTAGTGTTGGCTATGTTGAGACGTAGGTCCTAGGTGTGTCATTAGCCCTACACCTAGTGTTGACTATGTTGAGACGTAGGTCCTAGGTGTTTCATTAGCCCTACACCTAGTGTTGGCTATGTTGAGACGTAGGTCTTAGGTGTTTCATTAGCCCTACACCTAGTGTTGGCTATGTTGAGACGTAGGTCCTAGGTGTTTCATTAGCCCTACACCTAGTGTTGGCTATGTTGAGACGTAGGTCCTAGGTGTTTCATTAGTACTACACCTAGTGTTGGCTATGTTGAGACGTAGGTCCTAGGTGTTTCATTAGTCCTACACCTAGTGTTGGCTATGTTGAGACGTAGGTCCTAGGTGTTTCATTAGCCCTACACCTAGTGTTGGCTATGTTGAGACGTAGGTCCTAGGTGTTTCATTAGCCCTACACCTAGTGTTGGCTATGTTGAGACGTAGGTCCTAGGTGTTTCATTAGCCCTACACCTAGTCTTGGCTATGTTGAGACGTAGGTCCTAGGTGTTTAATTAGTCCTACACCTAGTGTTGGCTATGTTGAGACGTAGGTCCTAGGTGTTTCATTAGCCCTACACCTAGTGTTGGCTATGTTGAGACGTAGGTCCTAGGTGTGTCAGTAGCCCTACACCTAGTGTTGACTATGTTGAGACGTAGGTCCTAGGTGTTTCATTAGCCCTACACCTAGTGTTGGCTATGTTGAGACGTAGGTCCTAGGTGTTTCATTAGCCCTACACCTAGTGTTGGCTATGTTGAGACGTAGGTCCTAGGTGTTTCATTAGCACTACACCTAGTGTTGGCTATGTTGAGATGTAGGTCCTAGGTGTTTCATTAGCCCTACACCTAGTGTTGACTATGTTGAGACGTAGGTCCTAGGTGTTTCATTAGCCCTACACCTAGTGTTGGCTATGTTGAGACGTAGGTCCTAGGTGTTTCATTAGCCCTACACCTAGTGTTGACTATGTTGAGACGTAGGTCCTAGGTGTTTCATTAGCCCTACACCTAGTGTTGGCTATGTTGAGACGTAGGTCCTAGGTGTGTCATTAGCCCTACACCTAATGTTGACTATGTTGAGACGTAGGTCCTAGGTGTGTCATTAGCCCTACACCTAGTGTTGACTATGTTGAGACGTAGGTCCTAGGTGTTTCATTAGCCCTACACCTAGTGTTGGCTATGTTGAGACGTAGGTCCTAGGTGTGTCATTAGCCCTACACCTAGTGTTGACTATGTTGAGACGTAGGTCCTAGGTGTGTCATTAGCCCTACACCTAGTGTTGGCTATGTTGAGACGTAGGTCCTAGGTGTTTCATTAGTCCTACACCTAGTGTTGGCTATGTTGAGACGTAGGTCCTAGGTGTTTCATTAGCCCTACACCTAGTGTTGGCTATGTTGAGACGTAGGTCCTAGGTGTTTCATTAGCCCTACACCTAGTGTTGGCTATGTTGAGACGTAGGTCCTAGGTGTGTCATTAGCCCTACACCTAGTGTTGACTATGTTGAGACGTAGGTCCTAGGTGTTTCATTAGCCCTACACCTAGTGTTGGCTATGTTGAGACGTAGGTCCTAGGTGTTTCATTAGTCCTACACCTAGTGTTGGCTATGTTGAGACGTAGGTCCTAGGTGTTTCATTAGCCCTACACCTAGTGTTGGCTATGTTGAGACGTAGGTCTTAGGTGTTTCATTAGCCCTACACCTAGTGTTGGCTATGTTGAGACGTAGGTCCTAGGTGTTTCATTAGCCCTACACCTAGTGTTGGCTATGTTGAGACGTAGGTCCTAGGTGTTTCATTAGTACTACACCTAGTGTTGGCTATGTTGAGACGTAGGTCCTAGGTGTTTCATTAGTCCTACACCTAGTGTTGGCTATGTTGAGACGTAGGTCCTAGGTGTTTCATTAGCCCTACACCTAGTGTTGGCTATGTTGAGACGTAGGTCCTAGGTGTTTCATTAGCCCTACACCTAGTGTTGGCTATGTTGAGACGTAGGTCCTAGGTGTTTCATTAGCCCTACACCTAGTGTTGGCTATGTTGAGACGTAGGTCCTAGGTGTTTCATTAGTCCTACACCTAGTGTTGGCTATGTTGAGACGTAGGTCCTAGGTGTTTCATTAGCCCTACACCTAGTGTTGGCTATGTTGAGACGTAGGTCCTAGGTGTGTCAGTAGCCCTACACCTAGTGTTGACTATGTTGAGACGTAGGTCCTAGGTGTTTCATTAGCCCTACACCTAGTGTTGGCTATGTTGAGACGTAGGTCCTAGGTGTTTCATTAGCCCTACACCTAGTGTTGGCTATGTTGAGACGTAGGTCCTAGGTGTTTCATTAGCACTACACCTAGTGTTGGCTATGTTGAGACGTAGGTCCTAGGTGTTTCATTAGCCCTACACCTAGTGTTGACTATGTTGAGACGTAGGTCCTAGGTGTTTCATTAGCCCTACACCTAGTGTTGGCTATGTTGAGACGTAGGTCCTAGGTGTTTCATTAGCCCTACACCTAGTGTTGACTATGTTGAGACGTAGGTCCTAGGTGTTTCATTAGCCCTACACCTAGTGTTGGCTATGTTGAGACGTAGGTCCTAGGTGTGTCATTAGCCCTACACCTAGTGTTGACTATGTTGAGACGTAGGTCCTAGGTGTGTCATTAGCCCTACACCTTAGTGTTGGCTATGTTGAGACGTAGGTCCTAGGTGTTTCATTAGCCCTACACCTAGTGTTGGCTATGTTGGGGGCGTTTAGGTCCTAGGTGTGTCATTAGCCCTACACCTAGTGTTGACTATGTTGAGACGTAGGTCCTAGGTGTTTCATTAGCCCTACACCTAGTGTTGGCTATGTTGAGACGTAGGTCCTAGGTGTGTCATTAGCCCTACACCTAGTGTTGACTATGTTGAGACGTAGGTCCTAGGTGTGTCATTAGCCCTACACCTAGTGTTGGCTATGTTGAGACGTAGGTCCTAGGTGTTTCATTAGTCCTACACCTAGTGTTGGCTATGTTGAGACGTAGGTCCTAGGTGTTTCATTAGCCCTACACCTAGTGTTGGCTATGTTGAGACGTAGGTCCTAGGTGTTTCATTAGCCCTACACCTAGTGTTGGCTATGTTGAGACGTAGGTCCTAGGTGTGTCATTAGCCCTACACCTAGTGTTGACTATGTTGAGACGTAGGTCCTAGGTGTTTCATTAGCCCTACACCTAGTGTTGGCTATGTTGAGACGTAGGTCCTAGGTGTTTCATTAGTCCTACACCTAGTGTTGGCTATGTTGAGACGTAGGTCCTAGGTGTTTCATTAGCCCTACACCTAGTGTTGGCTATGTTGAGACGTAGGTCCTAGGTGTTTCATTAGCCCTACACCTAGTGTTGGCTATGTTGAGACGTAGGTCCTAGGTGTTTCATTAGCCCTACACCTAGTGTTGGCTATGTTGAGACGTAGGTCCTAGGTGTTTCATTAGCACTACACCTAGTGTTGGCTATGTTGAGACGTAGGTCCTAGGTGTTTCATTAGCCCTACACCTAGTGTTGGCTATGTTGAGACGTAGGTCCTAGGTGTTTCATTAGCCCTACACCTAGTGTTGGCTATGTTGAGACGTATGTCCTAGGTGTTTCATTAGCCCTACACCTAGTGTTGTCTATGTTGAGACGTAGGTCCTAGGTGTTTCATTAGCCCTACACCTAGTGTTGGCTATGTTGAGACGTAGGTCCTAGGTGTTTCATTAGCCCTACACCTAGTGTTGGCTATGTTGAGACGTAGGTCCTAGGTGTTTAATTAGTCCTACACCTAGTGTTGGCTATGTTGAGACGTAGGTCCTAGGTGTTTCATTAGCCCTACACCTAGTGTTGGCTATGTTGAGACGTAGGTCCTAGGTGTGTCAGTAGCCCTACACCTAGTGTTGACTATGTTGAGACGTAGGTCCTAGGTGTTTCATTAGCCCTACACCTAGTGTTGGCTATGTTGAGACGTAGGTCCTAGGTGTGTCATTAGCCCTACACCTAGTGTTGACTATGTTGAGACGTAGGTCCTAGGTGTGTCATTAGCGCCCTACACCTAGTGTTGACTATGTTGAGACGTAGGTCCTAGGTGTGTCATTAGCCCTACACCTAGTGTTGGCTATGTTGAGACGTAGGTCCTAGGTGTTTCATTAGCCCTACACCTAGTGTTGGCTATGTTGAGACGTAGGTCCTAGGTGTTTCATTAGCCCTACACCTAGTGTTGGCTATGTTGAGACGTAGGTCCTAGGTGTTTCATTAGCCCTACACCTAGTGTTGACTATGTTGAGACGTAGGTCCTAGGTGTTTCATTAGTCCTACACCTAGTGTTGGCTATGTTGAGACGTAGGTCCTAGGTGTTTCATTAGCCCTACACCTAGTGTTGGCTATGTTGAGACGTAGGTCCTAGGTGTTTCATTAGCCCTACACCTAGTGTTGGCTATGTTGAGACGTAGGTCCTAGGTGTTTCATTAGCCCTACACCTAGTGTTGGCTATGTTGAGACGTAGGTCCTAGGTGTTTCATTAGCCCTACACCTAGTGTTGGCTATGTTGAGACGTAGGTCCTAGGTGTTTCATTAGCCCTACACCTAGTGTTGACTATGTTGAGACGTAGGTCCTAGGTGTTTCATTAGCCCTACACCTAGTGTTGGCTATGTTGAGACGTAGGTCCTAGGTGTTTCATTAGCCCTACACCTAGTGTTGGCTATGTTGAGACGTAGGTCCTAGGTGTTTCATTAGCCCTACACCTAGTGTTGGCTATGTTGAGACGTAGGTCCTAGGTGTTTCATTAGCCCTACACCTAGTGTTGGCTATGTTGAGACGTAGGTCCTAGGTGTTTCATTAGCCCTACACCTAGTGTTGGCTATGTTGAGACGTAGGTCCTAGGTGTTTCATTAGCCCTACACCTAGTGTTGGCTATGTTGAGACGTAGGTCCTAGGTGTTTCATTAGCCCTACACCTAGTGTTGGCTATGTTGAGACGTAGGTCCTAGGTGTTTCATTAGCCCTACACCTAGTGTTGGCTATGTTGAGACGTAGGTCCTAGGTGTTTCATTAGCCCTACACCTAGTGTTGGCTATGTTGAGACGTAGGTCCTAGGTGTTTCATTAGCCCTACACCTAGTGTTGTCTATGTTGAGACGTAGGTCCTAGGTGTTTCATTAGCACTACACCTAGTGTTGGCTATGTTGAGACGTAGGTCCTAGGTGTTTCATTAGCCCTACACCTAGTGTTGGCTATGTTGAGACGTAGGTCCTAGGTGTTTAATTAGTCCTACACCTAGTGTTGGCTATGTTGAGACGTAGGTCCTAGGTGTTTCATTAGCCCTACACCTAGTGTTGGCTATGTTGAGACGTAGGTCCTAGGTGTGTCAGTAGCCCTACACCTAGTGTTGACTATGTTGAGACGTAGGTCCTAGGTGTTTCATTAGCCCTACACCTAGTGTTGGCTATGTTGAGACGTAGGTCCTAGGTGTTTCATTAGCCCTACACCTAGTGTTGGCTATGTTGAGACGTAGGTCCTAGGTGTTTCATTAGCACTACACCTAGTGTTGGCTATGTTGAGACGTAGGTCCTAGGTGTTTCATTAGCCCTACACCTAGTGTTGACTATGTTGAGACGTAGGTCCTAGGTGTTTCATTAGCCCTACACCTAGTGTTGGCTATGTTGAGAAGTAGGTCCTAGGTGTTTCATTAGCCCTACACCTAGTTTTGACTATGTTGAGACGTAGGTCCTAGGTGTTTCATTAGCCCTACACCTAGTGTTGGCTATGTTGAGACGTAGGTCCTAGGTGTGTCATTAGCCCTACACCTAGTGTTGACTATGTTGAGACGTAGGTCCTAGGTGTGTCATTAGCCCTACACCTAGTGTTGGCTATGTTGAGACGTAGGTCCTAGGTGTTTCATTAGCCCTACACCTAGTGTTGGCTATGTTGAGACGTAGGTCCTAGGTGTTTCATTAGCCCTACACCTAGTGTTGGCTATGTTGAGACGTAGGTCCTAGGTGTTTCATTAGCCCTACACCTAGTGTTGACTATGTTGAGACGTAGGTCCTAGGTGTTTCATTAGTCCTACACCTAGTGTTGGCTATGTTGAGACGTAGGTCCTAGGTGTTTCATTAGCCCTACACCTAGTGTTGGCTATGTTGAGACGTAGGTCCTAGGTGTTTCATTAGCCCTACACCTAGTGTTGGCTATGTTGAGACGTAGGTCCTAGGTGTTTCATTAGCCCTACACCTAGTGTTGGCTATGTTGAGACGTAGGTCCTAGGTGTTTCATTAGCCCTACACCTAGTGTTGGCTATGTTGAGACGTAGGTCCTAGGTGTTTCATTAGCCCTACACCTAGTGTTGACTATGTTGAGACGTAGGTCCTAGGTGTTTCATTAGCCCTACACCTAGTGTTGGCTATGTTGAGACGTAGGTCCTAGGTGTTTCATTAGCCCTACACCTAGTGTTGGCTATGTTGAGACGTAGGTCCTAGGTGTTTCATTAGCCCTACACCTAGTGTTGGCTATGTTGAGACGTAGGTCCTAGGTGTTTCATTAGCCCTACACCTAGTGTTGGCTATGTTGAGACGTAGGTCCTAGGTGTTTCATTAGCCCTACACCTAGTGTTGGCTATGTTGAGACGTAGGTCCTAGGTGTTTCATTAGCCCTACACCTAGTGTTGGCTATGTTGAGACGTAGGTCCTAGGTGTTTCATTAGCCCTACACCTAGTGTTGGCTATGTTGAGACGTAGGTCCTAGGTGTTTCATTAGCCCTACACCTAGTGTTGGCTATGTTGAGACGTAGGTCCTAGGTGTTTCATTAGCCCTACACCTAGTGTTGGCTATGTTGAGACGTAGGTCCTAGGTGTTTCATTAGCCCTACACCTAGTGTTGGCTATGTTGAGACGTAGGTCCTAGGTGTTTCATTAGCACTACACCTAGTGTTGGCTATGTTGAGACGTAGGTCCTAGGTGTTTCATTAGCCCTACACCTAGTGTTGGCTATGTTGAGACGTAGGTCCTAGGTGTTTCATTAGCCCTACACCTAGTGTTGGCTATGTTGAGACGTAGGTCCTAGGTGTTTCATTAGCCCTACACCTAGTGTTGGCTATGTTGAGACGTAGGTCCTAGGTGTGTCATTAGCCCTACACCTAGTGTTGGCTATGTTGAGACGTAGGTCCTAGGTGTTTCATTAGCCCTACACCTAGTGTTGGCTATGTTGAGACGTAGGTCCTAGGTGTTTAATTAGTCCTACACCTAGTGTTGGCTATGTTGAGACGTAGGTCCTAGGTGTTTCATTAGCCCTACACCTAGTGTTGGCTATGTTGAGACGTAGGTCCTAGGTGTGTCAGTAGCCCTACACCTAGTGTTGACTATGTTGAGACGTAGGTCCTAGGTGTTTCATTAGCCCTACACCTAGTGTTGGCTATGTTGAGACGTAGGTCCTAGGTGTTTCATTAGCCCTACACCTAGTGTTGGCTATGTTGAGACGTAGGTCCTAGGTGTTTCATTAGCACTACACCTAGTGTTGGCTATGTTGAGACGTAGGTCCTAGGTGTTTCATTAGCCCTACACCTAGTGTTGACTATGTTGAGACGTAGGTCCTAGGTGTTTCATTAGCCCTACACCTAGTGTTGGCTATGTTGAGAAGTAGGTCCTAGGTGTTTCATTAGCCCTACACCTAGTTTTGACTATGTTGAGACGTAGGTCCTAGGTGTTTCATTAGCCCTACACCTAGTGTTGGCTATGTTGAGACGTAGGTCCTAGGTGTGTCATTAGCCCTACACCTAGTGTTGACTATGTTGAGACGTAGGTCCTAGGTGTGTCATTAGCCCTACACCTAGTGTTGGCTATGTTGAGACGTAGGTCCTAGGTGTTTCATTAGCCCTACACCTAGTGTTGGCTATGTTGAGACGTAGGTCCTAGGTGTTTCATTAGCCCTACACCTAGTGTTGGCTATGTTGAGACGTAGGTCCTAGGTGTTTCATTAGCCCTACACCTAGTGTTGACTATGTTGAGACGTAGGTCCTAGGTGTTTCATTAGTCCTACACCTAGTGTTGGCTATGTTGAGACGTAGGTCCTAGGTGTTTCATTAGCCCTACACCTAGTGTTGGCTATGTTGAGACGTAGGTCCTAGGTGTTTCATTAGCCCTACACCTAGTGTTGGCTATGTTGAGACGTAGGTCCTAGGTGTTTCATTAGCCCTACACCTAGTGTTGGCTATGTTGAGACGTAGGTCCTAGGTGTTTAATTAGTCCTACACCTAGTGTTGGCTATGTTGAGACGTAGGTCCTAGGTGTTTCATTAGCCCTACACCTAGTGTTGGCTATGTTGAGACGTAGGTCCTAGGTGTGTCAGTAGCCCTACACCTAGTGTTGACTATGTTGAGACGTAGGTCCTAGGTGTTTCATTAGCCCTACACCTAGTGTTGGCTATGTTGAGACGTAGGTCCTAGGTGTTTCATTAGCCCTACACCTAGTGTTGGCTATGTTGAGACGTAGGTCCTAGGTGTTTCATTAGCACTACACCTAGTGTTGGCTATGTTGAGACGTAGGTCCTAGGTGTTTCATTAGCCCTACACCTAGTGTTGACTATGTTGAGACGTAGGTCCTAGGTGTTTCATTAGCCCTACACCTAGTGTTGGCTATGTTGAGACGTAGGTCCTAGGTGTTTCATTAGCCCTACACCTAGTGTTGGCTATGTTGAGACGTAGGTCCTAGGTGTTTCATTAGCCCTACACCTAGTGTTGGCTATGTTGAGACGTAGGTCCTAGGTGTTTCATTAGCCCTACACCTAGTGTTGGCTATGTTGAGACGTAGGTCCTAGGTGTTTCATTAGCCCTACACCTAGTGTTGGCTATGTTGAGACGTAGGTCCTAGGTGTTTCATTAGCCCTACACCTAGTGTTGGCTATGTTGAGACGTAGGTCCTAGGTGTTTCATTAGCCCTACACCTAGTGTTGGCTATGTTGAGACGTAGGTCCTAGGTGTTTCATTAGCCCTACACCTAGTGTTGGCTATGTTGAGACGTAGGTCCTAGGTGTTTCATTAGCCCTACACCTAGTGTTGGCTATGTTGAGACGTAGGTCCTAGGTGTTTCATTAGCCCTACACCTAGTGTTGGCTATGTTGAGACGTAGGTCCTAGGTGTGTCATTAGCCCTACACCTAGTGTTGACTATGTTGAGACGTAGGTCCTAGGTGTGTCATTAGCCCTACACCTAGTGTTGGCTATGTTGAGACGTAGGTCCTAGGTGTTTCATTAGCCCTACACCTAGTGTTGGCTATGTTGAGACGTAGGTCCTAGGTGTTTCATTAGCCCTACACCTAGTGTTGGCTATGTTGAGACGTAGGTCCTAGGTGTTTCATTAGCCCTACACCTAGTGTTGACTATGTTGAGACGTAGGTCCTAGGTGTTTCATTAGTCCTACACCTAGTGTTGGCTATGTTGAGACGTAGGTCCTAGGTGTTTCATTAGCCCTACACCTAGTGTTGGCTATGTTGAGACGTAGGTCCTAGGTGTTTCATTAGCCCTACACCTAGTGTTGGCTATGTTGAGACGTAGGTCCTAGGTGTTTCATTAGCCCTACACCTAGTGTTGGCTATGTTGAGACGTAGGTCCTAGGTGTTTCATTAGCCCTACACCTAGTGTTGGCTATGTTGAGACGTAGGTCCTAGGTGTTTCATTAGCCCTACACCTAGTGTTGACTATGTTGAGACGTAGGTCCTAGGTGTTTCATTAGCCCTACACCTAGTGTTGGCTATGTTGAGACGTAGGTCCTAGGTGTTTCATTAGCCCTACACCTAGTGTTGGCTATGTTGAGACGTAGGTCCTAGGTGTTTCATTAGCCCTACACCTAGTGTTGGCTATGTTGAGACGTAGGTCCTAGGTGTTTCATTAGCCCTACACCTAGTGTTGGCTATGTTGAGACGTAGGTCCTAGGTGTTTCATTAGCCCTACACCTAGTGTTGGCTATGTTGAGACGTAGGTCCTAGGTGTTTCATTAGCCCTACACCTAGTGTTGGCTATGTTGAGACGTAGGTCCTAGGTGTTTCATTAGCCCTACACCTAGTGTTGGCTATGTTGAGACGTAGGTCCTAGGTGTTTCATTAGCCCTACACCTAGTGTTGGCTATGTTGAGACGTAGGTCCTAGGTGTTTCATTAGCCCTACACCTAGTGTTGGCTATGTTGAGACGTAGGTCCTAGGTGTTTCATTAGCCCTACACCTAGTGTTGGCTATGTTGAGACGTAGGTCCTAGGTGTTTCATTAGCACTACACCTAGTGTTGGCTATGTTGAGACGTAGGTCCTAGGTGTTTCATTAGCCCTACACCTAGTGTTGGCTATGTTGAGACGTAGGTCCTAGGTGTTTCATTAGCCCTACACCTAGTGTTGGCTATGTTGAGACGTAGGTCCTAGGTGTTTCATTAGCCCTACACCTAGTGTTGGCTATGTTGAGACGTAGGTCCTAGGTGTGTCATTAGCCCTACACCTAGTGTTGGCTATGTTGAGACGTAGGTCCTAGGTGTTTCATTAGCCCTACACCTAGTGTTGGCTATGTTGAGACGTAGGTCCTAGGTGTTTAATTAGTCCTACACCTAGTGTTGGCTATGTTGAGACGTAGGTCCTAGGTGTTTCATTAGCCCTACACCTAGTGTTGGCTATGTTGAGACGTAGGTCCTAGGTGTGTCAGTAGCCCTACACCTAGTGTTGACTATGTTGAGACGTAGGTCCTAGGTGTTTCATTAGCCCTACACCTAGTGTTGGCTATGTTGAGACGTAGGTCCTAGGTGTTTCATTAGCCCTACACCTAGTGTTGGCTATGTTGAGACGTAGGTCCTAGGTGTTTCATTAGCCCTACACCTAGTGTTGGCTATGTTGAGACGTAGGTCCTAGGTGTTTCATTAACCCTACACCTAGTGTTGACTATGTTGAGACGTAGGTCCTAGGTGTTTCATTAGCCCTACACCTAGTGTTGGCTATGTTGAGACGTAGGTCCTAGGTGTGTCATTAGCCCTACACCTAGTGTTGGCTATGTTGAGACGTAGGTCCTAGGTGTTTCATTAGCCCTACACCTAGTGTTGGCTATGTTGAGACGTAGGTCCTAGGTGTTTCATTAGCCCTACACCTAGTGTTGGCTATGTTGAGACGTAGGTCCTAGGTGTTTCATTAGCCCTACACCTAGTGTTGGCTATGTTGAGACGTAGGTCCTAGGTGTTTCATTAGCCCTACACCTAGTGTTGGCTATGTTGAGACGTAGGTCCTAGGTGTTTCATTAGCCCTACACCTAGTGTTGGCTATCATGCCCTACACCTAGTGTTGGCTATGTTGAGACGTAGGTCCTAGGTGTTTCATTAGCCCTACACCTAGTGTTGGCTATGTTGAGACGTAGGTCCTAGGTGTTTCATTAGCCCTACACCTAGTGTTGGCTATGTTGAGACGTAGGTCCTAGGTGTTTCATTAGCCCTACACCTAGTGTTGGCTATGTTGAGACGTAGGTCCTAGGTGTTTCATTAGCCCTACACCTAGTGTTGGCTATGTTGAGACGTAGGTCCTAGGTGTTTCATTAGCCCTACACCTAGTGTTGGCTATGTTGAGACGTAGGTCCTAGGTGTTTCATTAGCCCTACACCTAGTGTTGGCTATGTTGAGACGTAGGTCCTAGGTGTTTCATTAGCCCTACACCTAGTGTTGGCTATGTTGAGACGTAGGTCCTAGGTGTTTCATTAGCCCTACACCTAGTGTTGGCTATGTTGAGACGTAGGTCCTAGGTGTTTCATTAGCCCTACACCTAGTGTTGGCTATGTTGAGACGTAGGTCCTAGGTGTTTCATTAGCCCTACACCTAGTGTTGGCTATGTTGAGACGTAGGTCCTAGGTGTTTCATTAGCCCTACACCTAGTGTTGACTATGTTGAGACGTAGGTCCTAGGTGTTTCATTAGCCCTACACCTAGTGTTGGCTATGTTGAGACGTAGGTCCTAGGTGTTTCATTAGCCCTACACCTAGTGTTGGCTATGTTGAGACGTAGGTCCTAGGTGTTTCATTAGCCCTACACCTAGTGTTGGCTATGTTGAGACGTAGGTCCTAGGTGTTTCATTAGCCCTACACCTAGTGTTGGCTATGTTGAGACGTAGGTCCTAGGTGTTTCATTAGCCCTACACCTAGTGTTGGCTATGTTGAGACGTAGGTCCTAGGTGTTTCATTAGCCCTACACCTAGTGTTGGCTATGTTGAGACGTAGGTCCTAGGTGTTTCATTAGCCCTACACCTAGTGTTGGCTATGTTGAGACGTAGGTCCTAGGTGTTTCATTAGCCCTACACCTAGTGTTGGCTATGTTGAGACGTAGGTCCTAGGTGTTTCATTAGCCCTACACCTAGTGTTGGCTATGTTGAGACGTAGGTCCTAGGTGTTTCATTAGCCCTACACCTAGTGTTGGCTATGTTGAGACGTAGGTCCTAGGTGTTTCATTAGCACTACACCTAGTGTTGGCTATGTTGAGACGTAGGTCCTAGGTGTTTCATTAGCCCTACACCTAGTGTTGGCTATGTTGAGACGTAGGTCCTAGGTGTTTCATTAGCCCTACACCTAGTGTTGGCTATGTTGAGACGTAGGTCCTAGGTGTTTCATTAGCCCTACACCTAGTGTTGGCTATGTTGAGACGTAGGTCCTAGGTGTGTCATTAGCCCTACACCTAGTGTTGGCTATGTTGAGACGTAGGTCCTAGGTGTTTCATTAGCCCTACACCTAGTGTTGGCTATGTTGAGACGTAGGTCCTAGGTGTGTCATTAGCCCTACACCTAGTGTTGGCTATGTTGAGACGTAGGTCCTAGGTGTTTCATTAGCCCTACACCTAGTGTTGGCTATGTTGAGACGTAGGTCCTAGGTGTTTCATTAGCCCTACACCTAGTGTTGGCTATGTTGAGACGTAGGTCCTAGGTGTGTCATTAGCCCTACACCTAGTGTTGGCTATGTTGAGACGTAGGTCCTAGGTGTGTCATTAGCCCTACACCTAGTGTTGGCTATGTTGAGACGTAGGTCCTAGGTGTGTCATTAGCCCTACACCTAGTGTTGGCTATGTTGAGACGTAGGTCCTAGGTGTTTCATTAGCCCTACACCTAGTGTTGGCTATGTTGAGACGTAGGTCCTAGGTGTTTCATTAGCCCTACACCTAGTGTTGGCTATGCTGAGACGTAGGTCCTAGGTGTTTCATTAGCCCTACACCTAGTGTTGGCTATGTTGAGACGTAGGTCCTAGGTGTGTCATTAGCCCTACACCTAGTGTTGGCTATGTTGAGACGTAGGTCCTAGGTGTTTCATTAGCCCTACACCTAGTGTTGGCTATGTTGAGACGTAGGTCCTAGGTGTGTCATTAGCCCTACACCTAGTGTTGGCTATGTTGAGACGTAGGTCCTAGGTGTGTCATTAGCCCTACACCTAGTGTTGGCTATGTTGAGACGTAGGTCCTAGGTGTTTCATTAGCCCTACACCTAGTGTTGGCTATGTTGAGACGTAGGTCCTAGGTGTTTCATTAGCCCTACACCTAGTGTTGGCTATGTTGAGACGTAGGTCCTAGGTGTTTCATTAACCCTACACCTAGTGTTGACTATGTTGAGACGTAGGTCCTAGGTGTTTCATTAGCCCTACACCTAGTGTTGGCTATGTTGAGACGTAGGTCCTAGGTGTGTCATTAGCCCTACACCTAGTGTTGACTATGTTGAGACGTAGGTCCTAGGTGTTTCATTAGCCCTACACCTAGTGTTGGCTATGTTGAGACGTAGGTCCTAGGTGTTTCATTAGCCCTACACCTAGTGTTGGCTATGTTGAGACGTAGGTCCTAGGTGTTTCATTAGCCCTACACCTAGTGTTGGCTATGTTGAGACGTAGGTCCTAGGTGTTTCATTAGCCCTACACCTAGTGTTGGCTATGTTGAGACGTAGGTCCTAGGTGTTTCATTAGCCCTACACCTAGTGTTGGCTATGTTGAGACGTAGGTCCTAGGTGTTTCATTAGCCCTACACCTAGTGTTGGCTATGTTGAGACGTAGGTCCTAGGTGTTTCATTAGCCCTACACCTAGTGTTGGCTATGTTGAGACGTAGGTCCTAGGTGTTTCATTAGCCCTACACCTAGTGTTGGCTATGTTGAGACGTAGGTCCTAGGTGTTTCATTAGCCCTACACCTAGTGTTGACTATGTTGAGACGTAGGTCCTAGGTGTGTCATTAGCCCTACACCTAGTGTTGGCTATGTTGAGACGTAGGTCCTAGGTGTTTCATTAGCCCTACACCTAGTGTTGGCTATGTTGAGACGTAGGTCCTAGGTGTTTCATTAGCCCTACACCTAGTGTTGGCTATGTTGAGACGTAGGTCCTAGGTGTTTCATTAGCCCTACACCTAGTGTTGGCTATGTTGAGACGTAGGTCCTAGGTGTTTCATTAGCCCTACACCTAGTGTTGGCTATGTTGAGACGTAGGTCCTAGGTGTTTCATTAGCCCTACACCTAGTGTTGGCTATGTTGAGACGTAGGTCCTAGGTGTTTCATTAGCCCTACACCTAGTGTTGGCTATGTTGAGACGTAGGTCCTAGGTGTTTCATTAGCCCTACACCTAGTGTTGGCTATGTTGAGACGTAGGTCCTAGGTGTTTCATTAGCCCTACACCTAGTGTTGGCTATGTTGAGACGTAGGTCCTAGGTGTTTCATTAGCCCTACACCTAGTGTTGGCTATGTTGAGACGTAGGTCCTAGGTGTTTCATTAGCCCTACACCTAGTGTTGGCTATGTTGAGACGTAGGTCCTAGGTGTTTCATTAGCCCTACACCTAGTGTTGGCTATGTTGAGACGTAGGTCCTAGGTGTTTCATTAGCCCTACACCTAGTGTTGGCTATGTTGAGACGTAGGTCCTAGGTGTTTCATTAGCCCTACACCTAGTGTTGGCTATGTTGAGACGTAGGTCCTAGGTGTTTCATTAGCCCTACACCTAGTGTTGGCTATGTTGAGACGTAGGTCCTAGGTGTTTCATTAGCCCTACACCTAGTGTTGGCTATGTTGAGACGTAGGTCCTAGGTGTTTCATTAGCCCTACACCTAGTGTTGGCTATGTTGAGACGTAGGTCCTAGGTGTTTCATTAGCCCTACACCTAGTGTTAGCTATGTTGAGACGTAGGTCCTAGGTGTTTCATTAGCCCTACACCTAGTGTTGGCTATGTTGAGACGTAGGTCCTAGGTGTTTCATTAGCCCTACACCTAGTGTTGGCTATGTTGAGACGTAGGTCCTAGGTGTTTCATTAGCCCTACACCTAGTGTTGGCTATGTTGAGACGTAGGTCCTAGGTGTTTCATTAGCCCTACACCTAGTGTTGGCTATGTTGAGACGTAGGTCCTAGGTGTTTCATTAGTCCTACACCTAGTGTTGGCTATGTTGAGACGTAGGTCCTAGGTGTTTCATTAGCCCTACACCTAGTGTTGGCTATGTTGAGACGTAGGTCCTAGGTGTTTCATTAGCCCTACACCTAGTGTTGGCTATGTTGAGACGTAGGTCCTAGGTGTTTCATTAGCCCTACACCTAGTGTTGGCTATGTTGAGACGTAGGTCCTAGGTGTTTCATTAGCCCTACACCTAGTGTTGGCTATGTTGAGACGTAGGTCCTAGGTGTTTCATTAGCCCTACACCTAGTGTTGGCTATGTTGAGACGTAGGTCCTAGGTGTTTCATTAGCCCTACACCTAGTGTTGGCTATGTTGAGACGTAGGTCCTAGGTGTTTCATTAGCCCTACACCTAGTGTTGGCTATGTTGAGACGTAGGTCCTAGGTGTTTCATTAGCCCTACACCTAGTGTTGACTATGTTGAGACGTAGGTCCTAGGTGTGTCATTAGCCCTACACCTAGTGTTGGCTATGTTGAGACGTAGGTCCTAGGTGTTTCATTAGCCCTACACCTAGTGTTGGCTATGTTGAGACGTAGGTCCTAGGTGTTTCATTAGCCCTACACCTAGTGTTGGCTATGTTGAGACGTAGGTCCTAGGTGTTTCATTAGCCCTACACCTAGTGTTGGCTATGTTGAGACGTAGGTCCTAGGTGTTTCATTAGCCCTACACCTAGTGTTGGCTATGTTGAGACGTAGGTCCTAGGTGTTTCATTAGCCCTACACCTAGTGTTGGCTATGTTGAGACGTAGGTCCTAGGTGTTTCATTAGCCCTACACCTAGTGTTGGCTATGTTGAGACGTAGGTCCTAGGTGTTTCATTAGCCCTACACCTAGTGTTGGCTATGTTGAGACGTAGGTCCTAGGTGTTTCATTAGCCCTACACCTAGTGTTGGCTATGTTGAGACGTAGGTCCTAGGTGTTTCATTAGCCCTACACCTAGTGTTGGCTATGTTGAGACGTAGGTCCTAGGTGTTTCATTAGCCCTACACCTAGTGTTGGCTATGTTGAGACGTAGGTCCTAGGTGTTTCATTAGCCCTACACCTAGTGTTGGCTATGTTGAGACGTAGGTCCTAGGTGTTTCATTAGCCCTACACCTAGTGTTGGCTATGTTGAGACGTAGGTCCTAGGTGTTTCATTAGCCCTACACCTAGTGTTGGCTATGTTGAGACGTAGGTCCTAGGTGTTTCATTAGCCCTACACCTAGTGTTGGCTATGTTGAGACGTAGGTCCTAGGTGTTTCATTAGCCCTACACCTAGTGTTGGCTATGTTGAGACGTAGGTCCTAGGTGTTTCATTAGCCCTACACCTAGTGTTGGCTATGTTGAGACGTAGGTCCTAGGTGTTTCATTAGCCCTACACCTAGTGTTGGCTATGTTGAGACGTAGGTCCTAGGTGTTTCATTAGCCCTACACCTAGTGTTGGCTATGTTGAGACGTAGGTCCTAGGTGTTTCATTAGCCCTACACCTAGTGTTGGCTATGTTGAGACGTAGGTCCTAGGTGTTTCATTAGCCCTACACCTAGTGTTGGCTATGTTGAGACGTAGGTCCTAGGTGTTTCATTAGCCCTACACCTAGTGTTGGCTATGTTGAGACGTAGGTCCTAGGTGTTTCATTAGCCCTACACCTAGTGTTGGCTATGTTGAGACGTAGGTCCTAGGTGTTTCATTAGCCCTACACCTAGTGTTGGCTATGTTGAGACGTAGGTCCTAGGTGTTTCATTAGCCCTACACCTAGTGTTGGCTATGTTGAGACGTAGGTCCTAGGTGTTTCATTAGCCCTACACCTAGTGTTGGCTATGTTGAGACGTAGGTCCTAGGTGTTTCATTAGCCCTACACCTAGTGTTGGCTATGTTGAGACGTAGGTCCTAGGTGTTTCATTAGCCCTACACCTAGTGTTGGCTATGTTGAGACGTAGGTCCTAGGTGTTTCATTAGCCCTACACCTAGTGTTGGCTATGTTGAGACGTAGGTCCTAGGTGTTTCATTAGCCCTACACCTAGTGTTGGCTATGTTGAGACGTAGGTCCTAGGTGTTTCATTAGCCCTACACCTAGTGTTGGCTATGTTGAGACGTAGGTCCTAGGTGTTTCATTAGCCCTACACCTAGTGTTGGCTATGTTGAGACGTAGGTCCTAGGTGTTTCATTAGCCCTACACCTAGTGTTGGCTATGTTGAGACGTAGGTCCTAGGTGTTTCATTAGCCCTACACCTAGTGTTGGCTATGTTGAGACGTAGGTCCTAGGTGTTTCATTAGCCCTACACCTAGTGTTGGCTATGTTGAGACGTAGGTCCTAGGTGTTTCATTAGCCCTACACCTAGTGTTGGCTATGTTGAGACGTAGGTCCTAGGTGTTTCATTAGCCCTACACCTAGTGTTGGCTATGTTGAGACGTAGGTCCTAGGTGTTTCATTAGCCCTACACCTAGTGTTGGCTATGTTGAGACGTAGGTCCTAGGTGTTTCATTAGCCCTACACCTAGTGTTGGCTATGTTGAGACGTAGGTCCTAGGTGTTTCATTAGCCCTACACCTAGTGTTGGCTATGTTGAGACGTAGGTCCTAGGTGTTTCATTAGCCCTACACCTAGTGTTGACTATGTTGAGACGTAGGTCCTAGGTGTTTCATTAGCCCTACACCTAGTGTTGGCTATGTTGAGACGTAGGTCCTAGGTGTTTCATTAGCCCTACACCTAGTGTTGGCTATGTTGAGACGTAGGTCCTAGGTGTTTCATTAGCACTACACCTAGTGTTGGCTATGTTGAGACGTAGGTCCTAGGTGTTTCATTAGCCCTACACCTAGTGTTGGCTATGTTGAGACGTAGGTCCTAGGTGTGTCATTAGCCCTACACCTAGTGTTGGCTATGTTGAGACGTAGGTCCTAGGTGTTTCATTAACCCTACACCTAGTGTTGGCTATGTTGAGACGTAGGTCCTAAGTGTTTCATTAGCCCTACACCTAGTGTTGGCTATGTTGAGACGTAGGTCCTAGGTGTTTCATTAGCCCTACACCTAGTGTTGGCTATGTTGAGACGTAGGTCCTAGGTGTGTCATTAGCCCTACACCTAGTGTTGGCTATGTTGAGACGTAGGTCCTAGGTGTTTCATTAGCCCTACACCTAGTGTTGGCTATGTTGAGACGTAGGTCCTAGGTGTGTCATTAGCCCTACACCTAGTGTTGGCTATGTTGAGACGTAGGTCCTAGGTGTTTCATTAGCCCTACACCTAGTGTTGGCTATGTTGAGACGTAGGTCCTAGGTGTGTCATTAGCCCTAAACCTAGTGTTGACTATGTTGAGACGTAGGTCCTAGGTGTTTCATTAGCCCTACACCTAGTGTTGGCTATGTTGAGACGTAGGTCCTAGGTGTGTCATTAGCCCTACACCTAGTGTTGGCTATGTTGAGACGTAGGTCCTAGGTGTTTCATTAGCCCTACACCTAGTGTTGGCTATGTTGAGACGTAGGTCCTAGGTGTTTCATTAGCCCTACACCTAGTGTTGGCTATGTTGAGACGTAGGTCCTAGGTGTTTCATTAGCCCTACACCTAGTGTTGGCTATGTTGAGACGTAGGTCCTAGGTGTTTCATTAGCCCTACACCTAGTGTTGGCTATGTTGAGACGTAGGTCCTAGGTGTTTCATTAGCCCTACACCTAGTGTTGGCTATGTTGAGACGTAGGTCCTAGGTGTTTCATTAGCCCTACACCTAGTGTTGGCTATGTTGAGACGTAGGTCCTAGGTGTTTCATTAGCCCTACACCTAGTGTTGGCTATGTTGAGACGTAGGTCCTAGGTGTTTCATTAGCCCTACACCTAGTGTTGGCTATGTTGAGACGTAGGTCCTAGGTGTTTCATTAGCCCTACACCTAGTGTTGGCTATGTTGAGACGTAGGTCCTAGGTGTTTCATTAGCCCTACACCTAGTGTTGGCTATGTTGAGACGTAGGTCCTAGGTGTTTCATTAGCCCTACACCTAGTGTTGGCTATGTTGAGACGTAGGTCCTAGGTGTTTCATTAGCCCTACACCTAGTGTTGGCTATGTTGAGACGTAGGTCCTAGGTGTTTCATTAGCCCTACACCTAGTGTTGGCTATGTTGAGACGTAGGTCCTAGGTGTTTCATTAGCCCTACACCTAGTGTTGGCTATGTTGAGACGTAGGTCCTAGGTGTTTCATTAGCCCTACACCTAGTGTTGGCTATGTTGAGACGTAGGTCCTAGGTGTTTCATTAGCCCTACACCTAGTGTTGGCTATGTTGAGACGTAGGTCCTAGGTGTGTCATTAGCCCTACACCTAGTGTTGGCTATGTTGAGACGTAGGTCCTAGGTGTTTCATTAGCCCTACACCTAGTGTTGGCTATGTTGAGACGTAGGTCCTAGGTGTGTCGTTAGCCCTACACCTAGTGTTGGCTATGTTGAGACGTAGGTCCTAGGTGTTTCGTTAGCCCTACACCTAGTGTTGGCTATGTTGAGACGTAGGTCCTAGGTGTTTCATTAGCCCTACACCTAGTGTTGGCTATGTTGAGACGTAGGTCCTAGGTGTTTCATTAGCCCTACACCTAGTGTTGGCTATGTTGAGACGTAGGTCCTAGGTGTTTCATTAGCCCTACACCTAGTGTTGGCTATGTTGAGACGTAGGTCCTAGGTGTTTCATTAGCCCTACACCTAGTGTTGGCTATGTTGAGACGTAGGTCCTAGGTGTTTCATTAGCCCTACACCTAGTGTTGGCTATGTTGAGACGTAGGTCCTAGGTGTTTCATTAGCCCTACACCTAGTGTTGGCTATGTTGAGACGTAGGTCCTAGGTGTTTCATTAGCCCTACACCTAGTGTTGGCTATGTTGAGACGTAGGTCCTAGGTGTTTCATTAGCCCTACACCTAGTGTTGGCTATGTTGAGACGTAGGTCCTAGGTGTTTCATTAGCCCTACACCTAGTGTTGGCTATGTTGAGACGTAGGTCCTAGGTGTTTCATTAGCCCTACACCTAGTGTTGGCTATGTTGAGACGTAGGTCCTAGGTGTGTCATTAGCCCTACACCTAGTGTTGGCTATGTTGAGACGTAGGTCCTAGGTGTTTCATTAGCCCTACACCTAGTGTTGGCTATGTTGAGACGTAGGTCCTAGGTGTTTCATTAGCCCTACACCTAGTGTTGGCTATGTTGAGACGTAGGTCCTAGGTGTTTCATTAGCCCTACACCTAGTGTTGGCTATGTTGAGACGTAGGTCCTAGGTGTTTCATTAGCCCTACACCTAGTGTTGGCTATGTTGAGACGTAGGTCCTAGGTGTTTCATTAGCCCTACACCTAGTGTTGGCTATGTTGAGACGTAGGTCCTAGGTGTGTCATTAGCCCTACACCTAGTGTTGGCTATGTTAGAGGCCTAGGTGTTCATTAGCCCTACACCTAGTGTTGGCTATGTTGAGACGTAGGTCCTAGGTGTTTCATTAGCCCTACACCTAGTGTTGGCTATGTTGAGACGTAGGTCCTAGGTGTTTCATTAGCCCTACACCTAGTGTTGGCTATGTTGAGACGTAGGTCCTAGGTGTTTCATTAGCCCTACACCTAGTGTTGGCTATGTTGAGACGTAGGTCCTAGGTGTTTCATTAGCCCTACACCTAGTGTTGGCTATGTTGAGACGTAGGTCCTAGGTGTTTCATTAGCCCTACACCTAGTGTTGGCTATGTTGAGACGTAGGTCCTAGGTGTTTCATTAGCCCTACACCTAGTGTTGGCTATGTTGAGACGTAGGTCCTAGGTGTTTCATTAGCCCTACACCTAGTGTTGGCTATGTTGAGACGTAGGTCCTAGGTGTTTCATTAGCCCTACACCTAGTGTTGGCTATGTTGAGACGTAGGTCCTAGGTGTTTCATTAGCCCTACACCTAGTGTTGGCTATGTTGAGACGTAGGTCCTAGGTGTTTCATTAGCCCTACACCTAGTGTTGGCTATGTTGAGACGTAGGTCCTAGGTGTTTCATTAGCCCTACACCTAGTGTTGGCTATGTTGAGACGTAGGTCCTAGGTGTTTCATTAGCCCTACACCTAGTGTTGGCTATGTTGAGACGTAGGTCCTAGGTGTTTCATTAGCCCTACACCTAGTGTTGGCTATGTTGAGACGTAGGTCCTAGGTGTTTCATTAGCCCTACACCTAGTGTTGGCTATGTTGAGACGTAGGTCCTAGGTGTGTCATTAGCCCTACACCTAGTGTTGGCTATGTTGAGACGTAGGTCCTAGGTGTGTCATTAGCCCTACACCTAGTGTTGGCTATGTTGAGACGTAGGTCCTAGGTGTGTCATTAGCCCTACACCTAGTGTTGGCTATGTTGAGACGTAGGTCCTAGGTGTGTCATTAGCCCTACACCTAGTGTTGGCTATGTTGAGACGTAGGTCCTAGGTGTTTCATTAGCCCTACACCTAGTGTTGGCTATGTTGAGACGTAGGTCCTAGGTGTTTCATTAGCCCTACACCTAGTGTTGGCTATGTTGAGACGTAGGTCCTAGGTGTTTCATTAGCCCTACACCTAGTGTTGGCTATGTTGAGACGTAGGTCCTAGGTGTTTCATTAGCCCTACACCTAGTGTTGGCTATGTTGAGACGTAGGTCCTAGGTGTTTCATTAGCCCTACACCTAGTGTTGGCTATGTTGAGACGTAGGTCCTAGGTGTTTCATTAGCCCTACACCTAGTGTTGGCTATGTTGAGACGTAGGTCCTAGGTGTTTCATTAGCCCTACACCTAGTGTTGGCTATGTTGAGACGTAGGTCCTAGGTGTTTCATTAGCCCTACACCTAGTGTTGGCTATGTTGAGACGTAGGTCCTAGGTGTTTCATTAGCCCTACACCTAGTGTTGGCTATGTTGAGACGTAGGTCCTAGGTGTTTCATTAGCCCTACACCTAGTGTTGGCTATGTTGAGACGTAGGTCCTAGGTGTTTCATTAGCCCTACACCTAGTGTTGGCTATGTTGAGACGTAGGTCCTAGGTGTTTCATTAGTCCTACACCTAGTGTTGGCTATGTTGAGACGTAGGTCCTAGGTGTTTCATTAGCCCTACACCTAGTGTTGGCTATGTTGAGACGTAGGTCCTAGGTGTGTCATTAGCCCTACACCTAGTGTTGTCTATGTTGAGACGTAGGTCCTAGGTGTTTCATTAGCCCTACACCTAGTGTTGACTATGTTGAGACGTAGGTCCTAGGTGTTTCATTAGCCCTACACCTAGTGTTGACTATGTTGAGACGTAGGTCCTAGGTGTTTCATTAGCCCTACACCTAGTGTTGGCTATGTTGAGACGTAGGTCCTAGGTGTTTCATTAGCCCTACACCTAGTGTTGGCTATGTTGAGACGTAGGTCCTAGGTGTTTCATTAGCCCTACACCTAGTGTTGGCTATGTTGAGACGTAGGTCCTAGGTGTTTCATTAGCCCTACACCTAGTGTTGGCTATGTTGAGACGTAGGTCCTAGGTGTTTCATTAGCCCTACACCTAGTGTTGGCTATGTTGAGACGTAGGTCCTAGGTGTTTCATTAGCCCTACACCTAGTGTTGGCTATGTTGAGACGTAGGTCCTAGGTGTTTCATTAGCCCTACACCTAGTGTTGGCTATGTTGAGACGTAGGTCCTAGGTGTTTCATTAGCCCTACACCTAGTGTTGGCTATGTTGAGACGTAGGTCCTAGGTGTGTCATTAGCCCTACACCTAGTGTTGGCTATGTTGAGACGTAGGTCCTAGGTGTTTCATTAGCCCTACACCTAGTGTTGGCTATGTTGAGACGTAGGTCCTAGGTGTTTCATTAGCCCTACACCTAGTGTTGGCTATGTTGAGACGTAGGTCCTAGGTGTTTCATTAGCCCTACACCTAGTGTTGGCTATGTTGAGACGTAGGTCCTAGGTGTTTCATTAGCCCTACACCTAGTGTTGGCTATGTTGAGACGTAGGTCCTAGGTGTTTCATTAGCCCTACACCTAGTGTTGGCTATGTTGAGACGTAGGTCCTAGGTGTTTCATTAGCCCTACACCTAGTGTTGGCTATGTTGAGACGTAGGTCCTAGGTGTTTCATTAGCACTACACCTAGTGTTGGCTATGTTGAGACGTAGGTCCTAGGTGTTTCATTAGCACTACACCTAGTGTTGGCTATGTTGAGACGTAGGTCCTAGGTGTTTCATTAACCCTACACCTAGTGTTGGCTATGTTGAGACGTAGGTCCTAGGTGTTTCATTAGCCCTACACCTAGTGTTGACTATGTTGAGACGTAGGTCCTAGGTGTTTCATTAGCCCTACACCTAGTGTTGGCTATGTTGAGACGTAGGTCCTAGGTGTTTCATTAGCCCTACACCTAGTGTTGGCTATGTTGAGACGTAGGTCCTAGGTGTTTCATTAGCACTACACCTAGTGTTGGCTATGTTGAGACGTAGGTCCTAGGTGTTTCATTAGCCCTACACCTAGTGTTGGCTATGTTGAGACGTAGGTCCTAGGTGTGTCATTAGCCCTACACCTAGTGTTGGCTATGTTGAGACGTAGGTCCTAGGTGTTTCATTAACCCTACACCTAGTGTTGGCTATGTTGAGACGTAGGTCCTAGGTGTTTCATTAGCCCTACACCTAGTGTTGGCTATGTTGAGACGTAGGTCCTAGGTGTTTCATTAGCCCTACACCTAGTGTTGGCTATGTTGAGACGTAGGTCCTAGGTGTTTCATTAGCCCTACACCTAGTGTTGGCTATGTTGAGACGTAGGTCCTAGGTGTGTCATTAGCCCTACACCTAGTGTTGGCTATGTTGAGACGTAGGTCCTAGGTGTTTCATTAGCCCTACACCTAGTGTTGGCTATGTTGAGACGTAGGTCCTAGGTGTGTCATTAGCCCTACACCTAGTGTTGGCTATGTTGAGACGTAGGTCCTAGGTGTTTCATTAGCCCTACACCTAGTGTTGGCTATGTTGAGACGTAGGTCCTAGGTGTGTCATTAGCCCTACACCTAGTGTTGACTATGTTGAGACGTAGGTCCTAGGTGTTTCATTAGCCCTACACCTAGTGTTGGCTATGTTGAGACGTAGGTCCTAGGTGTTTCATTAGCCCTACACCTAGTGTTGGCTATGTTGAGACGTAGGTCCTAGGTGTGTCATTAGCCCTACACCTAGTGTTGGCTATGTTGAGACGTAGGTCCTAGGTGTTTCATTAGCCCTACACCTAGTGTTGGCTATGTTGAGACGTAGGTCCTAGGTGTTTCATTAGCCCTACACCTAGTGTTGGCTATGTTGAGACGTAGGTCCTAGGTGTTTCATTAGCCCTACACCTAGTGTTGGCTATGTTGAGACGTAGGTCCTAGGTGTGTCATTAGCCCTACACCTAGTGTTGGCTATGTTGAGACGTAGGTCCTAGGTGTTTCATTAGCCCTACACCTAGTGTTGGCTATGTTGAGACGTAGGTCCTAGGTGTGTCATTAGCCCTACACCTAGTGTTGACTATGTTGAGACGTAGGTCCTAGGTGTTTCATTAGCCCTACACCTAGTGTTGGCTATGTTGAGACGTAGGTCCTAGGTGTTTCATTAGCCCTACACCTAGTGTTGGCTATGTTGAGACGTAGGTCCTAGGTGTTTCATTAGCCCTACACCTAGTGTTGGCTATGTTGAGACGTAGGTCCTAGGTGTGTCATTAGCCCTACACCTAGTGTTGGCTATGTTGAGACGTAGGTCCTAGGTGTTTCATTAGCCCTACACCTAGTGTTGGCTATGTTGAGACGTAGGTCCTAGGTGTTTCATTAGCCCTACACCTAGTGTTGGCTATGTTGAGACGTAGGTCCTAGGTGTTTCATTAGCCCTACACCTAGTGTTGGCTATGTTGAGACGTAGGTCCTAGGTGTGTCATTAGCCCTACACCTAGTGTTGACTATGTTGAGACGTAGGTCCTAGGTGTGTCATTAACCCTACACCTAGTGTTGGCTATGTTGAGACGTAGGTCCTAGGTGTTTCATTAGCCCTACACCTAGTGTTGGCTATGTTGAGACGTAGGTCCTAGGTGTTTCATTAGCCCTACACCTAGTGTTGGCTATGTTGAGACGTAGGTCCTAGGTGTTTCATTAGCCCTACACCTAGTGTTGGCTATGTTGAGACGTAGGTCCTAGGTGTGTCATTAGCCCTACACCTAGTGTTGGCTATGTTGAGACGTAGGTCCTAGGTGTTTCATTAGCCCTACACCTAGTGTTGGCTATGTTGAGACGTAGGTCCTAGGTGTGTCATTAGCCCTACACCTAGTGTTGGCTATGTTGAGACGTAGGTCCTAGGTGTTTCATTAGCCCTACACCTAGTGTTGGCTATGTTGAGACGTAGGTCCTAGGTGTGTCATTAGCCCTACACCTAGTGTTGACTATGTTGAGACGTAGGTCCTAGGTGTTTCATTAGCCCTACACCTAGTGTTGGCTATGTTGAGACGTAGGTCCTAGGTGTTTCATTAGCCCTACACCTAGTGTTGGCTATGTTGAGACGTAGGTCCTAGGTGTGTCATTAGCCCTACACCTAGTGTTGGCTATGTTGAGACGTAGGTCCTAGGTGTTTCATTAGCCCTACACCTAGTGTTGGCTATGTTGAGACGTAGGTCCTAGGTGTTTCATTAGCCCTACACCTAGTGTTGGCTATGTTGAGACGTAGGTCCTAGGTGTTTCATTAGCCCTACACCTAGTGTTGGCTATGTTGAGACGTAGGTCCTAGGTGTGTCATTAGCCCTACACCTAGTGTTGGCTATGTTGAGACGTAGGTCCTAGGTGTTTCATTAGCCCTACACCTAGTGTTGGCTATGTTGAGACGTAGGTCCTAGGTGTGTCATTAGCCCTACACCTAGTGTTGACTATGTTGAGACGTAGGTCCTAGGTGTTTCATTAGCCCTACACCTAGTGTTGGCTATGTTGAGACGTAGGTCCTAGGTGTTTCATTAGCCCTACACCTAGTGTTGGCTATGTTGAGACGTAGGTCCTAGGTGTTTCATTAGCCCTACACCTAGTGTTGGCTATGTTGAGACGTAGGTCCTAGGTGTGTCATTAGCCCTACACCTAGTGTTGGCTATGTTGAGACGTAGGTCCTAGGTGTTTCATTAGCCCTACACCTAGTGTTGGCTATGTTGAGACGTAGGTCCTAGGTGTTTCATTAGCCCTACACCTAGTGTTGGCTATGTTGAGACGTAGGTCCTAGGTGTTTCATTAGCCCTACACCTAGTGTTGGCTATGTTGAGACGTAGGTCCTAGGTGTTTCATTAGCCCTACACCTAGTGTTGGCTATGTTGAGACGTAGGTCCTAGGTGTTTCATTAGCCCTACACCTAGTGTTGGCTATGTTGAGACGTAGGTCCTAGGTGTTTCATTAGCCCTACACCTAGTGTTGGCTATGTTGAGACGTAGGTCCTAGGTGTTTCATTAGCCCTACACCTAGTGTTGGCTATGTTGAGACGTAGGTCCTAGGTGTTTCATTAGCCCTACACCTAGTGTTGGCTATGTTGAGACGTAGGTCCTAGGTGTTTCATTAGCCCTACACCTAGTGTTGGCTATGTTGAGACGTAGGTCCTAGGTGTTTCATTAGCCCTACACCTAGTGTTGACTATGTTGAGACGTAGGTCCTAGGTGTTTCATTAGCCCTACACCTAGTGTTGGCTATGTTGAGACGTAGCTCCTAGGTGTTTCATTAGCCCTACACCTAGTGTTGGCTATGTTGAGACGTAGGTCCTAGGTGTTTCATTAGCCCTACACCTAGTGTTGGCTATGTTGAGACGTAGGTCCTAGGTGTTTCATTAGCCCTACACCTAGTGTTGGCTATGTTGAGACGTAGGTCCTAGGTGTTTCATTAGCCCTACACCTAGTGTTGGATATGTTGAGACGTAGGTCCTAGGTGTGTCATTAGCCCTACACCTAGTGTTGGCTATGTTGAGACGTAGGTCCTAGGTGTTTCATTAGCCCTACACCTAGTGTTGGCTATGTTGAGACGTAGGTCCTAGGTGTGTCATTAGCCCTACACCTAGTGTTGGCTATGTTGAGACGTAGGTCCTAGGTGTGTCATTAGCCCTACACCTAGTGTTGGCTATGTTGAGACGTAGGTCCTAGGTGTTTCATTAGCCCTACACCTAGTGTTGGCTATGTTGAGACGTAGGTCCTAGGTGTTTCATTAGCCCTACACCTAGTGTTGGCTATGTTGAGACGTAGGTCCTAGGTGTTTCATTAGCCCTACACCTAGTGTTGGCTATGTTGAGACGTAGGTCCTAGGTGTTTCATTAGCCCTACACCTAGTGTTGGCTATGTTGAGACGTAGGTCCTAGGTGTTTCATTAGCCCTACACCTAGTGTTGGCTATGTTGAGACGTAGGTCCTAGGTGTTTCATTAGCCCTACACCTAGTGTTGGCTATGTTGAGACGTAGGTCCTAGGTGTTTCATTAGCCCTACACCTAGTGTTGGCTATGTTGAGACGTAGGTCCTAGGTGTTTCATTAGCCCTACACCTAGTGTTGGCTATGTTGAGACGTAGGTCCTAGGTGTTTCATTAGCCCTACACCTAGTGTTGGCTATGTTGAGACGTAGGTCCTAGGTGTTTCATTAGCCCTACACCTAGTGTTGGCTATGTTGAGACGTAGGTCCTAGGTGTTTCATTAGCCCTACACCTAGTGTTGGCTATGTTGAGACGTAGGTCCTAGGTGTTTCATTAGCCCTACACCTAGTGTTGGCTATGTTGAGACGTAGGTCCTAGGTGTTTCATTAGCCCTACACCTAGTGTTGGCTATGTTGAGACGTAGGTCCTAGGTGTTTCATTAGCCCTACACCTAGTGTTGGCTATGTTGAGACGTAGGTCCTAGGTGTTTCATTAGCCCTACACCTAGTGTTGGCTATGTTGAGACGTAGGTCCTAGGTGTGTCATTAGCCCTACACCTAGTGTTGGCTATGTTGAGACGTAGGTCCTAGGTGTTTCATTAGCCCTACACCTAGTGTTGGCTATGTTGAGACGTAGGTCCTAGGTGTTTCATTAGCCCTACACCTAGTGTTGGCTATGTTGAGACGTAGGTCCTAGGTGTTTCATTAGCCCTACACCTAGTGTTGGCTATGTTGAGACGTAGGTCCTAGGTGTTTCATTAGCCCTACACCTAGTGTTGGCTATGTTGAGACGTAGGTCCTAGGTGTTTCATTAGCCCTACACCTAGTGTTGGCTATGTTGAGACGTAGGTCCTAGGTGTTTCATTAGCCCTACACCTAGTGTTGGCTATGTTGAGACGTAGGTCCTAGGTGTTTCATTAGCACTACACCTAGTGTTGGCTATGTTGAGACGTAGGTCCTAGGTGTTTCATTAGCCCTACACCTAGTGTTGGCTATGTTGAGACGTAGGTCCTAGGTGTTTCATTAGCCCTACACCTAGTGTTGGCTATGTTGAGACGTAGGTCCTAGGTGTTTCATTAGCCCTACACCTAGTGTTGGCTATGTTGAGACGTAGGTCCTAGGTGTTTCATTAGCCCTACACCTAGTGTTGTCTATGTTGAGACGTAGGTCCTAGGTGTTTCATTAGCCCTACACCTAGTGTTGGCTATGTTGAGACGTAGGTCCTAGGTGTTTCATTAGCCCTACACCTAGTGTTGGCTATGTTGAGACGTAGGTCCTAGGTGTGTCATTAGCCCTACACCTAGTGTTGGCTATGTTGAGACGTAGGTCCTAGGTGTTTCATTAACCCTACACCTAGTGTTGGCTATGTTGAGACGTAGGTCCTAGGTGTTTCATTAGCCCTACACCTAGTGTTGGCTATGTTGAGACGTAGGTCCTAGGTGTTTCATTAGCCCTACACCTAGTGTTGGCTATGTTGAGACGTAGGTCCTAGGTGTGTCATTAGCCCTACACCTAGTGTTGGCTATGTTGAGACGTAGGTCCTAGGTGTTTCATTAGCCCTACACCTAGTGTTGGCTATGTTGAGACGTAGGTCCTAGGTGTTTCATTAGCCCTACACCTAGTGTTGGCTATGTTGAGACGTAGGTCCTAGGTGTTTCATTAGCCCTACACCTAGTGTTGGCTATGTTGAGACGTAGGTCCTAGGTGTTTCATTAGCCCTACACCTAGTGTTGGCTATGTTGAGACGTAGGTCCTAGGTGTTTCATTAGCCCTACACCTAGTGTTGGCTATGTTGAGACGTAGCTCCTAGGTGTTTCATTAGCCCTACACCTAGTGTTGGCTATGTTGAGACGTAGGTCCTAGGTGTTTCATTAGCCCTACACCTAGTGTTGGCTATGTTGAGACGTAGGTCCTAGGTGTTTCATTAGCCCTACACCTAGTGTTGGCTATGTTGAGACGTAGGTCCTAGGTGTTTCATTAGCCCTACACCTAGTGTTGGCTATGTTGAGACGTAGGTCCTAGGTGTGTCATTAGCCCTACACCTAGTGTTGGCTATGTTGAGACGTAGGTCCTAGGTGTTTCATTAGCCCTACACCTAGTGTTGGCTATGTTGAGACGTAGGTCCTAGGTGTGTCATTAGCCCTACACCTAGTGTTGACTATGTTGAGACGTAGGTCCTAGGTGTTTCATTAGCCCTACACCTAGTGTTGGCTATGTTGAGACGTAGGTCCTAGGTGTTTCATTAGCCCTACACCTAGTGTTGGCTATGTTGAGACGTAGGTCCTAGGTGTTTCATTAGCCCTACACCTAGTGTTGGCTATGTTGAGACGTAGGTCCTAGGTGTGTCATTAGCCCTACACCTAGTGTTGGCTATGTTGAGACGTAGGTCCTAGGTGTTTCATTAGCCCTACACCTAGTGTTGGCTATGTTGAGACGTAGGTCCTAGGTGTTTCATTAGCCCTACACCTAGTGATGGCTATGTTGAGACGTAGGTCCTAGGTGTTTCATTAGCCCTACACCTAGTGTTGGCTATGTTGAGACGTAGGTCCTAGGTGTGTCATTAGCCCTACACCTAGTGTTGACTATGTTGAGACGTAGGTCCTAGGTGTGTCATTAACCCTACACCTAGTGTTGGCTATGTTGAGACGTAGGTCCTAGGTGTTTCATTAGCCCTACACCTAGTGTTGGCTATGTTGAGACGTAGGTCCTAGGTGTTTCATTAGCCCTACACCTAGTGTTGGCTATGTTGAGACGTAGGTCCTAGGTGTTTCATTAGCCCTACACCTAGTGTTGGCTATGTTGAGACGTAGGTCCTAGGTGTGTCATTAGCCCTACACCTAGTGTTGGCTATGTTGAGACGTAGGTCCTAGGTGTTTCATTAGCCCTACACCTAGTGTTGGCTATGTTGAGACGTAGGTCCTAGGTGTGTCATTAGCCCTACACCTAGTGTTGGCTATGTTGAGACGTAGGTCCTAGGTGTTTCATTAGCCCTACACCTAGTGTTGGCTATGTTGAGACGTAGGTCCTAGGTGTGTCATTAGCCCTACACCTAGTGTTGACTATGTTGAGACGTAGGTCCTAGGTGTTTCATTAGCCCTACACCTAGTGTTGGCTATGTTGAGACGTAGGTCCTAGGTGTTTCATTAGCCCTACACCTAGTGTTGGCTATGTTGAGACGTAGGTCCTAGGTGTGTCATTAGCCCTACACCTAGTGTTGGCTATGTTGAGACGTAGGTCCTAGGTGTTTCATTAGCCCTACACCTAGTGTTGGCTATGTTGAGACGTAGGTCCTAGGTGTTTCATTAGCCCTACACCTAGTGTTGGCTATGTTGAGACGTAGGTCCTAGGTGTTTCATTAGCCCTACACCTAGTGTTGGCTATGTTGAGACGTAGGTCCTAGGTGTGTCATTAGCCCTACACCTAGTGTTGGCTATGTTGAGACGTAGGTCCTAGGTGTTTCATTAGCCCTACACCTAGTGTTGGCTATGTTGAGACGTAGGTCCTAGGTGTGTCATTAGCCCTACACCTAGTGTTGACTATGTTGAGACGTAGGTCCTAGGTGTTTCATTAGCCCTACACCTAGTGTTGGCTATGTTGAGACGTAGGTCCTAGGTGTTTCATTAGCCCTACACCTAGTGTTGGCTATGTTGAGACGTAGGTCCTAGGTGTTTCATTAGCCCTACACCTAGTGTTGGCTATGTTGAGACGTAGGTCCTAGGTGTGTCATTAGCCCTACACCTAGTGTTGGCTATGTTGAGACGTAGGTCCTAGGTGTTTCATTAGCCCTACACCTAGTGTTGGCTATGTTGAGACGTAGGTCCTAGGTGTTTCATTAGCCCTACACCTAGTGTTGGCTATGTTGAGACGTAGGTCCTAGGTGTTTCATTAGCCCTACACCTAGTGTTGGCTATGTTGAGACGTAGGTCCTAGGTGTTTCATTAGCCCTACACCTAGTGTTGGCTATGTTGAGACGTAGGTCCTAGGTGTTTCATTAGCCCTACACCTAGTGTTGGCTATGTTGAGACGTAGGTCCTAGGTGTTTCATTAGCCCTACACCTAGTGTTGGCTATGTTGAGACGTAGGTCCTAGGTGTTTCATTAGCCCTACACCTAGTGTTGGCTATGTTGAGACGTAGGTCCTAGGTGTTTCATTAGCCCTACACCTAGTGTTGGCTATGTTGAGACGTAGGTCCTAGGTGTTTCATTAGCCCTACACCTAGTGTTGGCTATGTTGAGACGTAGGTCCTAGGTGTTTCATTAGCCCTACACCTAGTGTTGACTATGTTGAGACGTAGGTCCTAGGTGTTTCATTAGCCCTACACCTAGTGTTGGCTATGTTGAGACGTAGCTCCTAGGTGTTTCATTAGCCCTACACCTAGTGTTGGCTATGTTGAGACGTAGGTCCTAGGTGTTTCATTAGCCCTACACCTAGTGTTGGCTATGTTGAGACGTAGGTCCTAGGTGTTTCATTAGCCCTACACCTAGTGTTGGCTATGTTGAGACGTAGGTCCTAGGTGTTTCATTAGCCCTACACCTAGTGTTGGATATGTTGAGACGTAGGTCCTAGGTGTGTCATTAGCCCTACACCTAGTGTTGGCTATGTTGAGACGTAGGTCCTAGGTGTTTCATTAGCCCTACACCTAGTGTTGGCTATGTTGAGACGTAGGTCCTAGGTGTGTCATTAGCCCTACACCTAGTGTTGGCTATGTTGAGACGTAGGTCCTAGGTGTGTCATTAGCCCTACACCTAGTGTTGGCTATGTTGAGACGTAGGTCCTAGGTGTTTCATTAGCCCTACACCTAGTGTTGGCTATGTTGAGACGTAGGTCCTAGGTGTTTCATTAGCCCTACACCTAGTGTTGGCTATGTTGAGACGTAGGTCCTAGGTGTTTCATTAGCCCTACACCTAGTGTTGGCTATGTTGAGACGTAGGTCCTAGGTGTTTCATTAGCCCTACACCTAGTGTTGGCTATGTTGAGACGTAGGTCCTAGGTGTTTCATTAGCCCTACACCTAGTGTTGGCTATGTTGAGACGTAGGTCCTAGGTGTTTCATTAGCCCTACACCTAGTGTTGGCTATGTTGAGACGTAGGTCCTAGGTGTTTCATTAGCCCTACACCTAGTGTTGGCTATGTTGAGACGTAGGTCCTAGGTGTTTCATTAGCCCTACACCTAGTGTTGGCTATGTTGAGACGTAGGTCCTAGGTGTTTCATTAGCCCTACACCTAGTGTTGGCTATGTTGAGACGTAGGTCCTAGGTGTTTCATTAGCCCTACACCTAGTGTTGGCTATGTTGAGACGTAGGTCCTAGGTGTTTCATTAGCCCTACACCTAGTGTTGGCTATGTTGAGACGTAGGTCCTAGGTGTTTCATTAGCCCTACACCTAGTGTTGGCTATGTTGAGACGTAGGTCCTAGGTGTTTCATTAGCCCTACACCTAGTGTTGGCTATGTTGAGACGTAGGTCCTAGGTGTTTCATTAGCCCTACACCTAGTGTTGGCTATGTTGAGACGTAGCTCCTAGGTGTTTCATTAGCCCTACACCTAGTGTTGGCTATGTTGAGACGTAGGTCCTAGGTGTTTCATTAGCCCTACACCTAGTGTTGGCTATGTTGAGACGTAGGTCCTAGGTGTTTCATTAGCCCTACACCTAGTGTTGGCTATGTTGAGACGTAGGTCCTAGGTGTTTCATTAGCCCTACACCTAGTGTTGGCTATGTTGAGACGTAGGTCCTAGGTGTGTCATTAGCCCTACACCTAGTGTTGGCTATGTTGAGACGTAGGTCCTAGGTGTTTCATTAGCCCTACACCTAGTGTTGGCTATGTTGAGACGTAGGTCCTAGGTGTGTCATTAGCCCTACACCTAGTGTTGGCTATGTTGAGACGTAGGTCCTAGGTGTTTCATTAGCCCTACACCTAGTGTTGGCTATGTTGAGACGTAGGTCCTAGGTGTTTCATTAGCCCTACACCTAGTGTTGGCTATGTTGAGACGTAGGTCCTAGGTGTTTCATTAGCCCTACACCTAGTGTTGGCTATGTTGAGACGTAGGTCCTAGGTGTTTCATTAGCCCTACACCTAGTGTTGGCTATGTTGAGACGTAGGTCCTAGGTGTTTCATTAGCCCTACACCTAGTGTTGGCTATGTTGAGACGTAGGTCCTAGGTGTTTCATTAGCCCTACACCTAGTGTTGGCTATGTTGAGACGTAGGTCCTAGGTGTTTCATTAGCCCTACACCTAGTGTTGTCTATGTTGAGACGTAGGTCCTAGGTGTTTCATTAGCCCTACACCTAGTGTTGGCTATGTTGAGACGTAGGTCCTAGGTGTTTCATTAGTCCTACACCTAGTGTTGGCTATGTTGAGACGTAGGTCCTAGGTGTTTCATTAGCCCTACACCTAGTGTTGGCTATGTTGAGACGTAGGTCCTAGGTGTTTCATTAGCCCTACACCTAGTGTTGGCTATGTTGAGACGTAGGTCCTAGGTGTTTCATTAGCCCTACACCTAGTGTTGGCTATGTTGAGACGTAGGTCCTAGGTGTTTCATTAGCCCTACACCTAGTGTTGGCTATGTTGAGACGTAGGTCCTAGGTGTTTCATTAGCCCTACACCTAGTGTTGGCTATGTTGAGACGTAGGTCCTAGGTGTTTCATTAGCCCTACACCTAGTGTTGGCTATGTTGAGACGTAGGTCCTAGGTGTTTCATTAGCCCTACACCTAGTGTTGGCTATGTTGAGACGTAGGTCCTAGGTGTTTCATTAGCCCTACACCTAGTGTTGGCTATGTTGAGACGTAGGTCCTAGGTGTTTCATTAGCCCTACACCTAGTGTTGGCTATGTTGAGACGTAGGTCCTAGGTGTTTCATTAGCCCTACACCTAGTGTTGGCTATGTTGAGACGTAGGTCCTAGGTGTTTCATTAGCCCTACACCTAGTGTTGGCTATGTTGAGACGTAGCTCCTAGGTGTTTCATTAGCCCTACACCTAGTGTTGGCTATGTTGAGACGTAGGTCCTAGGTGTTTCATTAGCCCTACACCTAGTGTTGGCTATGTTGAGACGTAGGTCCTAGGTGTTTCATTAGCCCTACACCTAGTGTTGGCTATGTTGAGACGTAGGTCCTAGGTGTTTCATTAGCCCTACACCTAGTGTTGGCTATGTTGAGACGTAGGTCCTAGGTGTGTCATTAGCCCTACACCTAGTGTTGGCTATGTTGAGACGTAGGTCCTAGGTGTTTCATTAGCCCTACACCTAGTGTTGGCTATGTTGAGACGTAGGTCCTAGGTGTGTCATTAGCCCTATGTTGAGACGTAGGTCCTAGGTGTTTCATTAGCCCTACACCTAGTGTTGGCTATGTTGAGACGTAGGTCCTAGGTGTTTCATTAGCCCTACACCTAGTGTTGGCTATGTTGAGACGTAGGTCCTAGGTGTTTCATTAGCCCTACACCTAGTGTTGGCTATGTTGAGACGTAGGTCCTAGGTGTTTCATTAGCCCTACACCTAGTGTTGGCTATGTTGAGACGTAGGTCCTAGGTGTTTCATTAGCCCTACACCTAGTGTTGGCTATGTTGAGACGTAGGTCCTAGGTGTTTCATTAGCCCTACACCTAGTGTTGGCTATGTTGAGACGTAGGTCCTAGGTGTTTCATTAGCCCTACACCTAGTGTTGGCTATGTTGAGACGTAGGTCCTAGGTGTTTCATTAGCCCTACACCTAGTGTTGTCTATGTTGAGACGTAGGTCCTAGGTGTTTCATTAGCCCTACACCTAGTGTTGGCTATGTTGAGACGTAGGTCCTAGGTGTTTCATTAGTCCTACACCTAGTGTTGGCTATGTTGAGACGTAGGTCCTAGGTGTTTCATTAGCCCTACACCTAGTGTTGGCTATGTTGAGACGTAGGTCCTAGGTGTTTCATTAGCCCTACACCTAGTGTTGGCTATGTTGAGACGTAGGTCCTAGGTGTTTCATTAGCCCTACACCTAGTGTTGGCTATGTTGAGACGTAGGTCATAGGTGTTTCATTAGCCCTACACCTAGTGTTGGCTATGTTGAGACGTAGGTCCTAGGTGTTTCATTAGCCCTACACCTAGTGTTGGCTATGTTGAGACGTAGGTCCTAGGTGTTTCATTAGCCCTACACCTAGTGTTGGCTATGTTGAGACGTAGGTCCTAGGTGTTTCATTAGCACTACACCTAGTGTTGGCTATGTTGAGACGTAGGTCCTAGGTGTGTCATTAGCCCTACACCTAGTGTTGGCTATGTTGAGACGTAGGTCCTAGGTGTGTCATTAGCCCTACACCTAGTGTTGGCTATGTTAAGACGTAGGTCCTAGGTGTTTCATTAGCCCTACACCTAGTGTTGGCTATGTTGAGACGTAGGTCCTAGGTGTTTCATTAGCCCTACACCTAGTGTTGGCTATGTTGAGACGTAGGTCCTAGGTGTTTCATTAGTCCTACACCTAGTGTTGGCTATGTTGAGACGTAGGTCCTAGGTGTTTCATTAGCCCTACACCTAGTGTTGGCTATGTTGAGACGTAGGTCCTAGGTGTGTCATTAGCCCTACACCTAGTGTTGGCTATGTTGAGACGTAGGTCCTAGGTGTTTCATTAGCCCTACACCTAGTGTTGGCTATGTTGAGACGTAGGTCCTAGGTGTTTCATTAGCCCTACACCTAGTGTTGGCTATGTTGAGACGTAGGTCCTAGGTGTTTCATTAGCCCTACACCTAGTGTTGGCTATGTTGAGACGTAGGTCCTAGGTGTTTCATTAGCCCTACACCTAGTGTTGGCTATGTTGAGACGTAGGTCCTAGGTGTTTCATTAGCCCTACACCTAGTGTTGGCTATGTTGAGACGTAGGTCCTAGGTGTTTCATTAGCCCTACACCTAGTGTTGGCTATGTTGAGACGTAGGTCCTAGGTGTTTCATTAGCCCTACACCTAGTGTTGGCTATGTTGAGACGTAGGTCCTAGGTGTGTCATTAGCCCTACACCTAGTGTTGGCTATGTTGAGACGTAGGTCCTAGGTGTGTCATTAGCCCTACACCTAGTGTTGGCTATGTTGAGACGTAGGTCCTAGGTGTGTCATTAGTCCTACACCTAGTGTTGGCTATGTTGAGACGTAGGTCCTAGGTGTGTCATTAGCCCTACACCTAGTGTTGGCTATGTTGAGACGTAGGTCCTAGGTGTTTCATTAGCCCTACACCTAGTGTTGGCTATGTTGAGACGTAGGTCCTAGGTGTTTCATTAGCCCTACACCTAGTGTTGGCTATGTTGAGACGTAGGTCCTAGGTGTTTCATTAGCCCTACACCTAGTGTTGGCTATGTTGAGACGTAGGTCCTAGGTGTTTCATTAGCCCTACACCTAGTGTTGGCTATGTTGAGACGTAGGTCCTAGGTGTTTCATTAGCCCTACACCTAGTGTTGGCTATGTTGAGACGTAGGTCCTAGGTGTTTCATTAGCCCTACACCTAGTGTTGGCTATGTTGAGACGTAGGTCCTAGGTGTTTCATTAGCCCTACACCTAGTGTTGGCTATGTTGAGACGTAGGTCCTAGGTGTTTCATTAGCCCTACACCTAGTGTTGGCTATGTTGAGACGTAGGTCCTAGGTGTTTCATTAGCCCTACACCTAGTGTTGGCTATGTTGAGACGTAGGTCCTAGGTGTTTCATTAGACCTACACCTAGTGTTGGCTATGTTGAGACGTAGGTCCTAGGTGTTTCATTAGCCCTACACCTAGTGTTGGCTATGTTGAGACGTAGGTCCTAGGTGTTTCATTAGCCCTACACCTAGTGTTGGCTATGTTGAGACGTAGGTCATAGGTGTTTCATTAGCCCTACACCTAGTGTTGGCTATGTTGAGACGTAGGTCCTAGGTGTTTCATTAGCCCTACACCTAGTGTTGGCTATGTTGAGACGTAGGTCCTAGGTGTTTCATTAGCCCTACACCTAGTGTTGGCTATGTTGAGACGTAGGTCCTAGGTGTTTCATTAGCACTACACCTAGTGTTGGCTATGTTGAGACGTAGGTCCTAGGTGTGTCATTAGCCCTACACCTAGTGTTGGCTATGTTGAGACGTAGGTCCTAGGTGTGTCATTAGCCCTACACCTAGTGTTGGCTATGTTAAGACGTAGGTCCTAGGTGTTTCATTAGCCCTACACCTAGTGTTGGCTATGTTGAGACGTAGGTCCTAGGTGTTTCATTAGCCCTACACCTAGTGTTGGCTATGTTGAGACGTAGGTCCTAGGTGTTTCATTAGTCCTACACCTAGTGTTGGCTATGTTGAGACGTAGGTCCTAGGTGTTTCATTAGCCCTACACCTAGTGTTGGCTATGTTGAGACGTAGGTCCTAGGTGTGTCATTAGCCCTACACCTAGTGTTGGCTATGTTGAGACGTAGGTCCTAGGTGTTTCATTAGCCCTACACCTAGTGTTGGCTATGTTGAGACGTAGGTCCTAGGTGTTTCATTAGCCCTACACCTAGTGTTGGCTATGTTGAGACGTAGGTCCTAGGTGTTTCATTAGCCCTACACCTAGTGTTGGCTATGTTGAGACGTAGGTCCTAGGTGTTTCATTAGCCCTACACCTAGTGTTGGCTATGTTGAGACGTAGGTCCTAGGTGTTTCATTAGCCCTACACCTAGTGTTGGCTATGTTGAGACGTAGGTCCTAGGTGTTTCATTAGCCCTACACCTAGTGTTGGCTATGTTGAGACGTAGGTCCTAGGTGTTTCATTAGCCCTACACCTAGTGTTGGCTATGTTGAGACGTAGGTCCTAGGTGTGTCATTAGCCCTACACCTAGTGTTGGCTATGTTGAGACGTAGGTCCTAGGTGTGTCATTAGCCCTACACCTAGTGTTGGCTATGTTGAGACGTAGGTCCTAGGTGTGTCATTAGTCCTACACCTAGTGTTGGCTATGTTGAGACGTAGGTCCTAGGTGTGTCATTAGCCCTACACCTAGTGTTGGCTATGTTGAGACGTAGGTCCTAGGTGTTTCATTAGCCCTACACCTAGTGTTGGCTATGTTGAGACGTAGGTCCTAGGTGTTTCATTAGCCCTACACCTAGTGTTGGCTATGTTGAGACGTAGGTCCTAGGTGTTTCATTAGCCCTACACCTAGTGTTGGCTATGTTGAGACGTAGGTCCTAGGTGTTTCATTAGCCCTACACCTAGTGTTGGCTATGTTGAGACGTAGGTCCTAGGTGTTTCATTAGCCCTACACCTAGTGTTGGCTATGTTGAGACGTAGGTCCTAGGTGTTTCATTAGCCCTACACCTAGTGTTGGCTATGTTGAGAAGTAAGTCCTAGGTGTGTCATTAGCCCTACACCTAGTGTTGGCTATGTTGAGACGTAGGTCCTAGGTGTTTCATTAGCCCTACACCTAGTGTTGGCTATGTTGAGACGTAGGTCCTAGGTGTGTCATTAGCCCTACACCTAGTGTTGGCTATGTTGAGACGTAGGTCCTAGGTGTTTCATTAGCCCTACACCTAGTGTTGGCTATGTTGAGACGTAGGTCCTAGGTGTTTCATTAGCCCTACACCTAGTGTTGGCTATGTTGAGACGTAGGTCCTAGGTGTTTCATTAGCCCTACACCTAGTGTTGGCTATGTTGAGACGTAGGTCCTAGGTGTTTCATTAGCCCTACACCTAGTGTTGGCTATGTTGAGACGTAGGTCCTAGGTGTTTCATTAGCCCTACACCTAGTGTTGGCTATGTTGAGATGTAGGTCCTAGGTGTTTCATTAGCCCTACACCTAGTGTTGGCTATGTTGAGACGTAGGTCCTAGGTGTTTCATTAGCCCTACACCTAGTGTTGGCTATGTTGAGACGTAGGTCCTAGGTGTGTCATTAGCCCTACACCTAGTGTTGGCTATGTTGAGACGTAGGTCCTAGGTGTTTCATTAGCCCTACACCTAGTGTTGGCTATGTTGAGACGTAGGTCCTAGGTGTTTCATTAGCCCTACACCTAGTGTTGGCTATGTTGAGACGTAGGTCCTAGGTGTTTCATTAGCCCTACACCTAGTGTTGGCTATGTTGAGACGTAGGTCCTAGGTGTTTCATTAGCCCTACACCTAGTGTTGGCTATGTTGAGACGTAGGTCCTAGGTGTTTCATTAGCCCTACACCTAGTGTTGGCTATGTTGAGACGTAGGTCCTAGGTGTTTCATTAGCCCTACACCTAGTGTTGGCTATGTTGAGAAGTAAGTCCTAGGTGTGTCATTAGCCCTACACCTAGTGTTGGCTATGTTGAGACGTAGGTCCTAGGTGTTTCATTAGCCCTACACCTAGTGTTGGCTATGTTGAGACGTAGGTCCTAGGTGTGTCATTAGCCCTACACCTAGTGTTGGCTATGTTGAGACGTAGGTCCTAGGTGTTTCATTAGCCCTACACCTAGTGTTGGCTATGTTGAGACGTAGGTCCTAGGTGTTTCATTAGCCCTACACCTAGTGTTGGCTATGTTGAGACGTAGGTCCTAGGTGTTTCATTAGCCCTACACCTAGTGTTGGCTATGTTGAGACGTAGGTCCTAGGTGTTTCATTAGCCCTACACCTAGTGTTGGCTATGTTGAGACGTAGGTCCTAGGTGTTTCATTAGCCCTACACCTAGTGTTGGCTATGTTGAGACGTAGGTCCTAGGTGTTTCATTAGCCCTACACCTAGTGTTGGCTATGTTGAGACGTAGGTCCTAGGTGTGTCATTAGCCCTACACCTAGTGTTGGCTATGTTGAGACGTAGGTCCTAGGTGTTTCATTAGCCCTACACCTAGTGTTGGCTATGTTGAGACGTAGGTCCTAGGTGTTTCATTAGCCCTACACCTAGTGTTGACTATGTTGAGACGTAGGTCCTAGGTGTTTCATTAGCCCTACACCTAGTGTTGGCTATGTTGAGACGTAGCTCCTAGGTGTTTCATTAGCCCTACACCTAGTGTTGGCTATGTAGAGACGTAGGTCCTAGGTGTTTCATTAGCCCTACACCTAGTGTTGGCTATGTTGAGACGTAGGTCCTAGGTGTTTCATTAGCCCTACACCTAGTGTTGGCTATGTTGAGACGTAGGTCCTAGGTGTTTCATTAGCCCTACACCTAGTGTTGGCTATGTTGAGACGTAGGTCCTAGGTGTGTCATTAGCCCTACACCTAGTGTTGGCTATGTTGAGACGTAGGTCCTAGGTGTTTCATTAGCCCTACACCTAGTGTTGGCTATGTTGAGACGTAGGTCCTAGGTGTGTCATTAGCCCTACACCTAGTGTTGGCTATGTTGAGACGTAGGTCCTAGGTGTTTCATTAGCCCTACACCTAGTGTTGGCTATGTTGAGACGTAGGTCCTAGGTGTTTCATTAGCCCTACACCTAGTGTTGGCTATGTTGAGACGTAGGTCCTAGGTGTTTCATTAGCCCTACACCTAGTGTTGGCTATGTTGAGACGTAGGTCCTAGGTGTTTCATTAGCCCTACACCTAGTGTTGGCTATGTTGAGACGTAGGTCCTAGGTGTTTCATTAGCCCTACACCTAGTGTTGGCTATGTTGAGACGTAGGTCCTAGGTGTTTCATTAGCCCTACACCTAGTGTTGGCTATGTTGAGACGTAGGTCCTAGGTGTTTCATTAGCCCTACACCTAGTGTTGGCTATGTTGAGACGTAGGTCCTAGGTGTTTCATTAGCCCTACACCTAGTGTTGGCTATGTTGAGACGTAGGTCCTAGGTGTTTCATTAGCCCTACACCTAGTGTTGTCTATGTTGAGACGTAGGTCCTAGGTGTTTCATTAGCCCTACACCTAGTGTTGTCTATGTTGAGACGTAGGTCCTAGGTGTTTCATTAGCCCTACACCTAGTGTTGGCTATGTTGAGACGTAGGTCCTAGGTGTTTCATTAGCCCTACACCTAGTGTTGGCTATGTTGAGACGTAGGTCCTAGGTGTTTCCTTAGCCCTACACCTAGTGTTGGCTATGTTGAGACGTAGGTCCTAGGTGTTTCCTTAGCCCTACACCTAGTGTTGGCTATGTTGAGACGTAGGTCCTAGGTGTTTCATTAGCCCTACACCTAGTGTTGGCTATGTTGAGACGTAGGTCCTAGGTGTTTCATTAGCCCTACACCTAGTGTTGGCTATGTTGAGACGTAGGTCCTAGGTGTTTCATTAGCCCTACACCTAGTGTTGGCTATGTTGAGACGTAGGTCCTAGGTGTTTCATTAGCCCTACACCTAGTGTTGGCTATGTTGAGACGTAGGTCCTAGGTGTTTCATTAGCCCTACACCTAGTGTTGGCTATGTTGAGACGTAGGTCCTAGGTGTGTCATTAGCCCTACACCTAGTGTTGGCTATGTTGAGACGTAGGTCCTAGGTGTTTCATTAGCCCTACACCTAGTGTTGGCTATGTTGAGACGTAGGTCCTAGGTGTTTCATTAGCCCTACACCTAGTGTTGGCTATGTTGAGACGTAGGTCCTAGGTGTTTCATTAGCCCTACACCTAGTGTTGGCTATGTTGAGACGTAGGTCCTAGGTGTTTCATTAGCCCTACACCTAGTGTTGGCTATGTTGAGACGTAGGTCCTAGGTGTTTCATTAGCCCTACACCTAGTGTTGGCTATGTTGAGACGTAGGTCCTAGGTGTGTCATTAGCCCTACACCTAGTGTTGGCTATGTTGAGACGTAGGTCCTATGTGTTTCATTAGCCCTACACCTAGTGTTGACTATGTTGAGACGTAGGTCCTAGGTGTTTCATTAGCCCTACACCTAGTGTTGGCTATGTTGAGACGTAGGTCCTAGGTGTTTCATTAGCCCTACACCTAGTGTTGGCTATGTTGAGACGTAGGTCCTAGGTGTTTCATTAGCCCTACACCTAGTGTTGACTATGTTGAGACGTAGGTCCTAGGTGTTTCATTAGCCCTACACCTAGTGTTGGCTATGTTGAGACGTAGGTCCTAGGTGTTTCATTAGCCCTACACCTAGTGTTGGCTATGTTGAGACGTAGGTCCTAGGTGTTTCATTAGCCCTACACCTAGTGTTGGCTATGTTGAGACGTAGGTCCTAGGTGTTTCATTAGCCCTACACCTAGTGTTGGCTATGTTGAGACGTAGGTCCTAGGTGTGTCATTAGCCCTACACCTAGTGTTGGCTATGTTGAGACGTAGGTCCTAAGTGTGTCATTAGCCCTACACCTAGTGTTGGCTATGTTGAGACGTAGGTCCTAGGTGTGTCATTAGTCCTACACCTAGTGTTGGCTATGTTGAGACGTAGGTCCTAGGTGTGTCATTAGCCCTACACCTAGCGTTGGCTATGTTGAGACGTAGGTCCTAGGTGTTTCATTAGCCCTACACCTAGCGTTGGCTATGTTGAGACGTAGGTCCTAGGTGTTTCATTAGCCCTACACCTAGCGTTGGCTATGTTGAGACGTAGGTCCTAGGTGTTTCATTAGCCCTACACCTAGCGTTGGCTATGTTGAGACGTAGGTCCTAGGTGTTTCATTAGCACTACACCTAGTGTTGGCTATGTTGAGACGTAGGTCCTAGGTGTTTCATTAGCACTACACCTAGTGTTGGCTATGTTGAGACGTAGGTCCTAGGTGTTTCATTAGCCCTACACCTAGTGTTGACTATGTTGAGACGTAAGTCCTAGGTGTTTCATTAGCCCTACACCTAGTGTTGGCTATGTTGAGACGTAGGTCCTAGGTGTTTCATTAGCCCTACACCTAGTGTTGTCTATGTTGAGACGTAGGTCCTAGGTGTTTCATTAGCCCTACACCTAGTGTTGTCTATGTTGAGACGTAGGTCCTAGGTGTTTCATTAGCCCTACACCTAGTGTTGGCTATGTTGAGACGTAGGTCCTAGGTGTTTCATTAGCCCTACACCTAGTGTTGGCTATGTTGAGACGTAGGTCCTAGGTGTTTCATTAGCCCTACACCTAGTGTTGGCTATGTTGAGACGTAGGTCCTAGGTGTTTCATTAGCCCTACACCTAGTGTTGGCTATGTTGAGACGTAGGTCCTAGGTGTTTCATTAGCCCTACACCTAGTGTTGGCTATGTTGAGACGTAGGTCCTAGGTGTGTCATTAGCCCTACACCTAGTGTTGGCTATGTTGAGACGTAGGTCCTAGGTGTGTCATTAGCCCTACACCTAGTGTTGGCTATGTTGAGACGTAGGTCCTAGGTGTGTCATTAGTCCTACACCTAGTGTTGGCTATGTTGAGACGTAGGTCCTAGGTGTGTCATTAGCCCTACACCTAGTGTTGGCTATGTTGAGACGTAGGTCCTAGGTGTTTCATTAGCCCTACACCTAGTGTTGGCTATGTTGAGACGTAGGTCCTAAGTGTTTCATTAGCCCTACACCTAGTGTTGGCTATGTTGAGACGTAGGTCCTAGGTGTTTCATTAGCCCTACACCTAGTGTTGGCTATGTTGAGACGTAGGTCCTAGGTGTTTCATTAGCCCTACACCTAGTGTTGGCTATGTTGAGACGTAGGTCCTAGGTGTTTCATTAACCCTACACCTAGTGTTGGCTATGTTGAGACGTAGGTCCTAGGTGTTTCATTAGCCCTACACCTAGTGTTGACTATGTTGAGACGTAGGTCCTAGGTGTTTCATTAGCCCTACACCTAGTGTTGGCTATGTTGAGACGTAGGTCCTAGGTGTTTCATTAGCCCTACACCTAGTGTTGTCTATGTTGAGACGTAGGTCCTAGGTGTTTCATTAGCCCTACACCTAGTGTTGTCTATGTTGAGACGTAGGTCCTAGGTGTTTCATTAGCCCTACACCTAGTGTTGTCTATGTTGAGACGTAGGTCCTAGGTGTTTCATTAGCCCTACACCTAGTGTTGGCTATGTTGAGACGTAGGTCCTAGGTGTTTCATTAGCCCTACACCTAGTGTTGGCTATGTTGAGACGTAGGTCCTAGGTGTTTCATTAGCCCTACACCTAGTGTTGGCTATGTTGAGACGTAGGTCCTAGGTGTTTCATTAGCCCTACACCTAGTGTTGGCTATGTTGAGACGTAGGTCCTAGGTGTTTCATTAGCCCTACACCTAGTGTTGGCTATGTTGAGACGTAGGTCCTAGGTGTTTCATTAGCCCTACACCTAGTGTTGGCTATGTTGAGACGTAGGTCCTAGGTGTTTCATTAGTCCTACACCTAGTGTTGGCTATGTTGAGACGTAGGTCCTAGGTGTTTCATTAGCCCTACACCTAGTGTTGGCTATGTTGAGACGTAGGTCCTAGGTGTTTCATTAGCCCTACACCTAGTGTTGGCTATGTTGAGACGTAGGTCCTAGGTGTTTCATTAGCCCTACACCTAGTGTTGTCTATGTTGAGACGTAGGTCCTAGGTGTTTCATTAGCCCTACACCTAGTGTTGGCTATGTTGAGACGTAGGTCCTAGGTGTTTCATTAGCCCTACACCTAGTGTTGTCTATGTTGAGACGTAGGTCCTAGGTGTTTCATTAGCCCTACACCTAGTGTTGGCTATGTTGAGACGTAGGTCCTAGGTGTTTCATTAACCCTACACCTAGTGTTGGCTATGTTGAGATGTAGGTCCTAGGTGTTTCATTAGTCCTACACCTAGTGTTGGCTATGTTGAGACGTAGGTCCTAGGTGTTTCATTAGCACTACACCTAGTGTTGGC